>NW_027510896.1:0-30119 GCF_048772815.1 Callospermophilus lateralis
CAAGTATCAACAAGATTGTGTGAAAAAATATTTGCTGGTATTTCGGAAACTCGTTATTTCTTAGAAGCTTGGCAACCCATCTCAATGAAAGTGCTCTCCACAGTCTGTGCTAGGGCTTCTTTAAGAGGAAATAAAACCATAGAGACAAAACTGAGAATTCCTTTATTTTGTCAAGTTTCAAAGAGCTACTACAAACCATGTTGGATTTAGAGTTCCAAATTCATCTATCTATATATGAGAGAACAGAGTGAAACCTAAATATAAAAACTGCTACTGTAGACGAACGCTTCAACCTAGAAGAACAAAATTTGGTGACCCAAGTGGGATTTGTGTACTGATCATTACCACCAAGTATCATCAAGATTGGGTGAAAAAATATTTGCTGGTATTTCGGAAACTCGTTATTTCTTAGAAGCTTGGCAACCCCTCTCAATGAAAGTGCTTTCCACAGTCTGTGCCCGGGGCTACTTGAAGAGGAAACAATCCATAGCGACAAAACTGAGAACTCCTTTATTTGTCAAGTTTCAAAGAGCTACTACAAACCATGTTGGATTTAGAGTTCCAAATTCATCTATCTATACAGGAGAGAACAGAGGGAAACCTAAATATAAAAACTGCTACTGTAGACGAACGCTTCAACCTAGAAGAACAAAATTTGGTGAGCCAAGTGGGATCTGTATACTGATCATTAGCAACAAGTATCATCAAGATTGGGTGAAAAAATATTTGCTGGTATTTCGGAAACTCGTTATTTCTCAGAAGCTTGGCAACCCCTCTCAATGAAAGTGCTTATCCACAGTCTGTGCCTAGGCCTCTTGAAGAGGAAACAAACCATAGAGACAAAACTCAGAACTCCATTATTTTGTCAAGTTTCAAAGAGCTACTACAAACCATGTTGGATTTAGAGTTCCAAATTCATCTATATATGAGAGAACAGAGTGAAACCTAAATATAAAAACTGCTACTGTAGACGAACGCTTCAAGCTAGAAGAACAAAATTTGGTGAGCCAAGTGGGATTTGTGTACTGATCATGACCACAAAGTATCATCAAGATTGGGTGAAAAAATATTTGCTGGTATTTCGGAAACTCGTTATTTCTTAGAAGCTTGGGAACCCCTCTCAATGAAAGTGCTTTTCCACAGTCTGTGCGTAGGGATACTTGAAGAGGAAACAAACCATAGAGACAAAACTGAGAACTCCTTTATTTTGTCAAGTTTCAAAGAGCTACTACAATCCATGTTGGATTTAGAGTTCCAAATTCATCTATCTATATATGAGAGAACAGAGAGAAACCTAAATATAAAAACTGCTACAGTAGACGAACGCTTCAACCTAGAAGAACAAAATTTGGTGAGCCAATTGGGATTTGTGTACTAATCATTACCACCAAGTATCATCAAGATTGGGTGAAAAAATATTTGCTGGTATTTCGGGAACCTGTAATTTCTTAGAAGCTTGGCAAACTCTCTCAATGAAAGTGCTTGTCCACAGTGTGTGCCTAGTGCTAATTGAAGAGGAAACAATCCATAGAGACAAAACTGAGAACTTCTTTATTTTGTCAAGTTTCAAAGAGCTACTACAAACCATGTTGGATTTAGAGTTCCAAATTCATATATCTATACAGGAGAGAACAGAGGGAAACCTAAATATAAAAACTGCTACTGTAGACGAACGCTTCAACCTAGAAGAACATAATTTGGTGAGCCAAGTTGGATCTGTGTACTGATCATTAGCAACATGTATCATCAAGTTTGGGTGAAAAAATATTTGCTGGTATTTCGCAAACTCGTTATTTCTCAGAAGCTAGGCAACCCCTCTCAATTAAAGTGCTTTTCCACAGTCTGTGCCTAGGCCTCTTGAAGAGGAAACAAACCATAGAGACAAAACTCAGAACTCCTTTATTTTGTCAAGTTTCAAAGAGCTACTACAAACCATGTTGGATTTAGAGTTCCAAATTCACCTATCTATATATGAGAGAACAGTGTGAAACCTAAATATAAAAACTGCCACTGTAGACGAACGCTTCAACCTAGAAGAAGAAAATTTGGTGAGCCAAGTGGGATCTGTGTTCTGATCATTCCCACCAAGTATCATCAAGATTGGGTGAAAAAATATTTGCTGGTATTTCGGAAACTCGTTATTTCTTAGAAGCTTGGGAACCCCTCTCAATGAAAGTGCTTTTCCACAGTCTGTGCGTAGGGATACTTGAAGAGGAAACAAACCATAGAGACAAAACTGAGAACTCCTTTATTTTGTCAAGTTTCAAAGAGCTACTACAATCCATGTTGGATTTAGAGTTCCAAATTCATCTATCTATATATGAGAGAACAGAGAGAAACCTAAATATAAAAACTGCTACAGTAGACGAACGCTTCAACCTAGAAGAACAAAATTTGGTGAGCCAATTGGGATTTGTGTACTAATCATTACCACCAAGTATCATCAAGATTGGGTGAAAAAATATTTGCTGGTATTTCGGGAACCTGTAATTTCTTAGAAGCTTGGCAAACTCTCTCAATGAAAGTGCTTGTCCACAGTGTGTGCCTAGTGCTAATTGAAGAGGAAACAATCCATAGAGACAAAACTGAGAACTTCTTTATTTTGTCAAGTTTCAAAGAGCTACTACAAACCATGTTGGATTTAGAGTTCCAAATTCATATATCTATACAGGAGAGAACAGAGGGAAACCTAAATATAAAAACTGCTACTGTAGACGAACGCTTCAACCTAGAAGAACATAATTTGGTGAGCCAAGTTGGATCTGTGTACTGATCATTAGCAACATGTATCATCAAGTTTGGGTGAAAAAATATTTGCTGGTATTTCGCAAACTCGTTATTTCTCAGAAGCTTGGCAACCCCTCTCAATTAAAGTGCTTTTCCACAGTCTGTGCCTAGGCCTCTTGAAGAGGAAACAAACCATAGAGACAAAACTCAGAACTCCTTTATTTTGTCAAGTTTCAAAGAGCTACTACAAACCATGTTGGATTTAGAGTTCCAAATTCACCTATCTATATATGAGAGAACAGTGTGAAACCTAAATATAAAAACTGCTACTGTAGACGAACGCTTCAACCTAGAAGAAGAAAATTTGGTGAGCCAAGTGGGATCTGTGTTCTGATCATTCCCACCAAGTATCATCAAGATTGGGTGAAAAAATATTTGCTGGTATTTCGGAAACTCGTTATTTCTTAGAAGCTTGGGAACCCCTCTCAATGAAAGTGCTTTTCCACAGTCTGTGCGTAGGGATACTTGAAGAGGAAACAAACCATAGAGACAAAACTGAGAACTCCTTTATTTTGTCAAGTTTCAAAGAGCTACTACAATCCATGTTGGATTTAGAGTTCCAAATTCATCTATCTATATATGAGAGAACAGAGAGAAACCTAAATATAAAAACTGCTACAGTAGACGAACGCTTCAACCTAGAAGAACAAAATTTGGTGAGCCAATTGGGATTTGTGTACTAATCATTACCACCAAGTATCATCAAGATTGGGTGAAAAAATATTTGCTGGTATTTCGGGAACCTGTAATTTCTTAGAAGCTTGGCAAACTCTCTCAATGAAAGTGCTTGTCCACAGTGTGTGCCTAGTGCTAATTGAAGAGGAAACAATCCATAGAGACAAAACTGAGAACTTCTTTATTTTGTCAAGTTTCAAAGAGCTACTACAAACCATGTTGGATTTAGAGTTCCAAATTCATATATCTATACAGGAGAGAACAGAGGGAAACCTAAATATAAAAACTGCTACTGTAGACGAACGCTTCAACCTAGAAGAACATAATTTGGTGAGCCAAGTGGGATCTGTGTACTGATCATTAGCAACATGTATCATCAAGTTTGGGTGAAAAAATATTTGCTGGTATTTCGCAAACTCGTTATTTCTCAGAAGCTTGGCAACCCCTCTCAATTAAAGTGCTTTTCCACAGTCTGTGCCTAGGCCTCTTGAAGAGGAAACAAACCATAGAGACAAAACTCAGAACTCCTTTATTTTGTCAAGTTTCAAAGAGCTACTACAAACCATGTTGGATTTAGAGTTAAAAATTCAACTATCTATATATGAGAGAACAGTGTGAAACCTAAATATAAAAACTGCTACTGTAGACGAACGCTTCAACCTAGAAGAAGAAAATTTGGTGAGCCAAGTGGGATCTGTGTACTGATCATTACCACCAAGTATCATCAAGATTGGGTGAAAAAATATTTGCTGGTATTTTGAAAACTCGTTATTTCTTAAAAACTTGACAACCCCTCTCAATGAAAGTGCTTTTCCACAGTCTGTGCGTAGGGATACTTGAAGAGGAAACAAACCATAGAGACAAAACTGAGAACTCCTTTAGTTTGTCAAGTTTCAAAGAGCTACTACAATCCATGTTGGATTTAGAGTTCCAAATTCATCTATCTATATAGGAGAGAACAGAGAGAAACCTAAATATAAAAACTGGTACAGTAGACGAACGCTTCAACCTAGAAGAACAAAATTTGGTGAGCCAATTGGGATTTGTGTACTGATCATTACCACCAAGTATCATCAAGTTTGGGTGAAAAAATATTTGCTGGTATTTCGGAAACTTGTAATTTCTTAGAAGCTTGGCAAACTCTCTCAATGAAAGTGCTTTTCCACAGTCTGTGCCTAGGGCTACTTGAAGAGGAAACAAACCATAGAGACAAAACTGAGAACTCCTTTATTTTGTCAAGTTTCAAAGAGCTACTACAAACCATGTTGGATTTAGAGTTCCAAATTCATATATCTATATAGGAGAGAACAGAGGGAAACCTAAATATAAAAACTGCTACTGTAGGCGAACGCTTCAACGTAGCAGAACACAATTTGGTGAGCCAAGTGGGATTTGTGTACTGATCATTAGCAACAAGTATCATCAAGATTGGGCGAAAAAATATTTGCTGGTATTTCAGAAACTCGTTATTTCTTAGAAGCTTGGCAACCCCTCTCAATGAAAGTGCTTTTCCACAGTGTGTGCCTAGTGCTAATTGAAGAGGAAACAATCCATAGAGAGAAAACTGAGAACTCCTTTATTTTGTCAAGTTTCAAAGAGCTACTACAAACCATGTTGGATTTAGATTCCAAATTCATCTATCTATACAGGAGAGAACAGAGGGAAACCTAAATATAAAAACTGCTACTGTAGACGAACGCTTCAACCTAGAAGAACAAAATTTGGTGAGCCAAGTGGGATCTGTGTACTGATCATTAGCAACAAGTATCATCAAGATTGGGTGAAAAAATATTTGCTGGTACTTCGGAAACTCGTTATTTCTTAGAAGCTTGGCAACCCCTCTCAATGAAAGTGCTTTACCAGAGTCTGCGCCTAGGGCTACTTTAAGAGGAAACAAACCATATAGACAAAACTGAGAACTCCTTTATTTTGTCAAGTTTCAAAGAGCTACTACAAACCATGTTGGATTTAGATTCCAAATTCATCTATCTATATATGAGAGAACAGAGTGAAACCTAAATATAAAAACGACTACTGTAGACGAACGCTTCAACCTAGAAGAACAAAATTGGTGGAGCCAAGTGGGATCTGTGTACTGATCTTTAGCAACATGTATCATCAAGATTGGGTGAAAAAATATTTGCTGGTATTTCGGAAACTCCTTATTTCTAGAAGCTTGGCAACCCTTCTCGATTATAGTTCTTTTCCACAGTCTGTGCCTAGGCCTCTTGAAGAGGAAACAAACCATAGAGACAAAACTCAGAACTCCTTTATTTTGTCAAGTTTCAAAGAGCTACTACAAACCATGTTGGATTTAGAGTTCCAAATTCAAATATCTATATATGAGAGAACAGTGTGAAACCTAAATATAAAAACTGCCACTGTAGACGAACGCTTCAACCTAGAAGAAGAAAATTTGGTGAGCCAAGTGGGATCTGTGTTCTGATCATTCCCACCAAGTATCATCAAGATTGGGTGAAAAAATATTTGCTGGTATTTCGGAAACTCGTTATTTCTTAGAAGCTTGGGAACCCCTCTCAATGAAAGTGCTTTTCCACAGTCTGTGCGTAGGGATACTTGAAGAGGAAACAAACCATAGAGACAAAACTGAGAACTCCTTTATTTTGTCAAGTTTCAAAGAGCTACTACAATCCATGTTGGATTTAGAGTTCCAAATTCATCTATCTATATATGAGAGAACAGAGAGAAACCTAAATATAAAAACTGCTACAGTAGACGAACGCTTCAACCTAGAAGAACAAAATTTGGTGAGCCAATTGGGATTTGTGTACTAATCATTACCACCAAGTATCATCAAGATTGGGTGAAAAAATATTTGCTGGTATTTCGGGAACCTGTAATTTCTTAGAAGCTTGGCAAACTCTCTCAATGAAAGTGCTTGTCCACAGTGTGTGCCTAATGCTAATTGAAGAGGAAACAATCCATAGAGACAAAACTGAGAACTTCTTTATTTTGTCAAGTTTCAAAGAGCTACTACAAACCATCTTGGATTTAGAGTTCCAAATTCATATATCTATACAGGAGAGAACAGAGGGAAACCTAAATATAAAAACTGCTACTGTAGACGAACGCTTCAACCTAGAAGAACATAATTTGGTGAGCCAAGTTGGATCTGTGTACTGATCATTAGCAACATGTATCATCAAGTTTGGGTGAAAAAATATTTGCTGGTATTTCGCAAACTCGTTATTTCTCAGAAGCTTGGCAACCCCTCTCAATTAAAGTGCTTTTCCACAGTCTGTGCCTAGGCCTCTTGAAGAGGAAACAAACCATAGAGACAAAACTCAGAACTCCTTTATTTTGTCAAGTTTCAAAGAGCTACTACAAACCATGTTGGATTTAGAGTTCCAAATTCACCTATCTATATATGAGAGAACAGTGTGAAACCTAAATATAAAAACTGCTACTGTAGACGAACGCTTCAACCTAGAAGAAGAAAATTTGGTGAGCCAAGTGGGATCTGTGTTCTGATCATTCCCACCAAGTATCATCAAGATTGGGTGAAAAAATATTTGCTGGTATTTCGGAAACTCGTTATTTCTTAGAAGCTTGGGAACCCCTCTCAATGAAAGTGCTTTTCCACAGTCTGTGCGTAGGGATACTTGAAGAGGAAACAAACCATAGAGACAAAACTGAGAACTCCTTTATTTTGTCAAGTTTCAAAGAGCTACTACAATCCATGTTGGATTTAGAGTTCCAAATTCATCTATCTATATATGAGAGAACAGAGAGAAACCTAAATATAAAAACTGCTACAGTAGACGAACGCTTCAACCTAGAAGAACAAAATTTGGTGAGCCAATTGGGATTTGTGTACTAATCATTACCACCAAGTATCATCAAGATTGGGTGAAAAAATATTTGCTGGTATTTCGGGAACCTGTAATTTCTTAGAAGCTTGGCAAACTCTCTCAATGAAAGTGCTTGTCCACAGTGTGTGCCTAGTGCTAATTGAAGAGGAAACAATCCATAGAGACAAAACTGAGAACTTCTTTATTTTGTCAAGTTTCAAAGAGCTACTACAAACCATGTTGGATTTAGAGTTCCAAATTCATATATCTATATAGGAGAGAACAGAGGGAAACCTAAATATAAAAACTGCTACTGTAGGCGAACGCTTCAACCTAGCAGAACACAATTTGGTGAGCCAAGTGGGATTTGTGTACTGATCATTAGCAACAAGTATCATCAAGATTGGGCGAAAAAATATTTGCTGGTACTTCGGAAACTCGTTATTTCTTAGAAGCTTGGCAACCCCTCTCAATGAAAGTGCTTTTCCACAGTGTGTGCCTAGTGCTAATTGAAGAGGAAACAATCCATAGAGAGAAAACTGAGAACTCCTTTATTTTGTCAAGTTTCAAAGAGCTACTACAAACCATGTTGGATTTAGATTCCAAATTCATCTATCTATACAGGAGAGAACAGAGGGAAACCTAAATATAAAAACTGCTACTGCAGACGAACGCTTCAACCTAGAAGAACAAAATTTGGTGAGCCAAGTGGGATCTGTGTACTGATCATTAGCAACAAGTATCATCAAGATTGGGTGAAAAAATATTTGCTGGTACTTCGGAAACTCGTTATTTCTTAGAAGCTTGGCAACCCCTCTCAATGAAAGTGCTTTACCAGAGTCTGCGCCTAGGGCTACTTTAAGAGGAAACAAACCATATAGACAAAACTGAGAACTCCTTTATTTTGTCAAGTTTCAAAGAGCTACTACAAACCATGTTGGATTTAGATTCCAAATTCATCTATCTATATATGAGAGAACAGAGTGAAACCTAAATATAAAAACGACTACTGTAGACGAACGCTTCAAACTAGAAGAACAAAATTTGGTGAGCCAAGTGGGATCTGTGTACTGATCATTCCCACCAAGTATCATCAAGATTGGGTGAAAAAATATTTGCTGGTATTTCGGAAACTCGTTATTTCTTAGAAGCTTGGCAACACCTCTCAATGAAAGTGCTTTTCCACAGTCTGTGCCTAGGGCTATTTGAAGAGGAAACAAACCATAGAGACAAATCTCAGAACTTCTTTATTTTTTCAAGTTTCATAGAGCTACTACAAACCATGTTGGATTTAGAGTTCCAAATTCATCTATCTATATATGAGAGAACAGAGTGAAACCTAAATATAAAAACTGCTACTGTAGACGAACGCTTCAACCTAGAAGAACAAAATTTGGTGAACCAAGTGGGATTTGTGTACTGATCATTACCACCAAGTATCATCAAGATTGGGTGAAAAAATATTTGCTGGTATTTCAGAAACTCGTTATTTCTTAGAAGCTTGGCAACCCCTCTCAATGAAAGTGCTTTTCCACAGTGTGTGCCTAGTGCTACTTGAAGAGGAAACAAACCATAGAGACAAAACTGAGAACTCCTTTATTTTGTCAAGTTTCAAAGAGCTACTACAAACCAAGTTGGATTTAGAGTTCCAAATTCATCTATCTATACAGGAGAGAACAGAGGGAAACCTAAATATAAAAACTGCTACTGTAGACGAACGCTTCAACCTAGAAGAACAAAATTTGGTGAGCCAAGTGGGATCTGTGTACTGATCATTAGCAACAAGTATCATCAAGATTGGGTGAAAAAATATTTGCTGGTACTTCGGAAACTCGTTATTTCTTAGAAGCTTGGCAACACCTCTCAATGAAAGTGGTTTTCCACAGTCTGTGCCTAGGGCTATTTGAAGAGGAAACAAACCATAGAGACAAATCTCAGAACTCCTTTATTTTGTCAAGTTTCAAAGAGCTACTACAAACCATGTTGGATTTAGAGTTCCAAATTCATCTATCTATACAGGAGAGAACAGAGGGAAACCTAAATATAAAAACTGCTACTGTAGACGAACGCTTCAACCTAGAAGAAAAAAATTCGGTGAGCCAAGTGGGATCTGTGTACTGATCATTAGCAACAAGTATCATCAAGACTGGGTGAAAAAATATTTGCTGGTATTTTGGAAACTCGTTATTTCTTAGAAGCTTGGCAACCCATCTCAATGAAGGTGCTTCCACAGTCTGTGCCTAGGGCTACATGAAGACGAAACAAACCATAGAGACAAAACTGAGAACTCCTTTATTTTTTCAAGTTTCAAAGAGCTACTACAATCCATGTTGGATTTAGAGTTCCACATTCATCTAACTATATATTAGAGAACAGAGAGAAACCTAAATATAAAAACTGCTACTGTAGACGAACGCTTCAACCAAGAAGAACAAAATTTGGTGACCCAAGTGGGATTTGTGTACTGATAATTAGCAACAAGTATCATCTAGACTGGGTGAAAAAATATTTGCTGGTATTTATTAAACTCGTTATTTCTTCGAAGCTTGGCAAACCCTCTCAATGAAAGTGCTTTTCCACAGTCTGTGCCTAGGGCTACTTGAAGAGGAAAAAACCATAGAGACAAAACTGAGAACTCCTTTATTTTGTCAAGTTTCAAAGAGCTACTACAATCCTTGTTGGATTTAGAGTTCCAAATTCATCTATCTATATATGAGAGAACAGAGAGAAACCTAAATATAAAAACTGCTACTGTAGACGAACGCTTCAACCTAGAAGAACAAAATTTGGTGAGCCAAGTGGGATTTGTGTACTGATCATTACCACCAAGTATCATCAAGATTGGGTGAAAAAATATTTGGTGGTATTTTGGAAACTCGTTATTTCTTACAAGCTTGGCAACCCATCTCAATTAAAGTGCATCCACACACTGTGCCTAGGGCTACTGGAAGAATAAACAAATCATAGAGACAAAACTGAGCACTTTTTTATTTTGTCAAGTTTCAAAGAGTTACTACAATCCATGTTGGATTTAGAGTTCCAAATTCATCTATCTATATAGGAGAGAACAGAGAGAAACCTAAATATAAAAACTGCTACTGTAGACGAACGCTTCAACCTAGAAGAACAAAATTTGGTGAGCCAAGTGGGATTTGTGTACTGATCATTAACACCAAGTATCATCAAGATTGGGTGAAAAAATATTTGCTGGTATTTTGGAAACTCGTTATTTCTTAGAAGCTTGGCAATCCATCTCAATGAAAGTGCTTTCCACAGTCTGTGCCTAGGGCTACTTGAAGAGTAAACAAACCATAGAGACAAAACTGAGAACTACTTTATTTTGTCAAGTTTCAAAGAGCTACTACAAACCATGTTGGATTTAGAGTTCCAAATTCATGTATCTATATAGGAGAGAACAGAGAGGAAACTAAATATAAAAACTGCTACTGTAGACGAACGCTTCAACCTAGAAGAACAGAATTTGGTGAGCCAAGTGGGATTTGTGTACTGATCATCAGCAACAAGTATCATCAAGATTGGGTGAAAAAATATTTGCTGGTATTTCGGAAACTCGTTATTTCTTAGAAGCTTGGCAACCGCTCTCAATTAAAGTGCTTTTCCACAGTCTGTGCCTAGGGCTACAAGAAGAGGAAACAAACCGTACAGACAAAACTGAGAACTCCTTTATTTTGTCAAGTTTCAAAGAGCTAATACAAACCATGTTGGATTTAGAGTTCCAAATTCATCTATCTATATAGGAGAGAACAGAGGGAAACCTAAATATAAAAACTGCTACTGTAGACGAACGCTTCAACCTAGAAGAACAGAATTTGGTGAGCCAAGTCTGATTTGTGTACTGATCATCAGCAACAAGTATCATCAAGATTGGCTGAAAACATATTTGCTGGTATTTCGGAAACTCATTATTTCTTAGAAGCTTGGCAACCCCTCTCAATGAAATTGCTTTTCCACAGTCTGTGCCTAGGGCTACTTGAAGAGGAAACAAACCATAGAGACAAAACTGAGAACTCCTTTATTTTGTCATGTTTCAAAGAGCTACTAAAAACCATGTTGGATTTAGAGTTCCAAATTCATCTATCTATATAGGAGAGAACAGAGGGAAACCTAAATATAAAAACTGCTACTGTACACGAATGCTTCAACCTAGAAGAACAAAATTTTGTGAGCAAAGTGGGATTTCTGTACTGATCATTACCACCAAGTATCATCAAGATTGGGTGAAAAAAATATTTGCTGGTATTTTGGAAACTCGTAATTTCTTAGAAGCTTGGCAACCCCTCTCAATGAAAGTGCTTTTCCACAGTCTGTGCCTAGGGCTACTTGAAGAGGAAACAAACCATAGAGACAAAATTGAGAACTCCTTTATTTTGTCAAGTTTCAAAGAGCTACTACAAACCATGTTGGATTTAGAGTTCCAAATTCATCTATCTATATAGGAGAGAACAGAGGGAAACCTAGATATAAAAACTGCTACTGTAGACGAACGCTTCAACCTAGAAGAACAAAATTTGGTGAGCCAAGTGGGATTTGTGTACTGATCATTAGCAACAAGTATCATCAAGATTGGGTCAAAAAATATTTGCTGGTATTTCAGAAAATTGTAATTTCTTAAAAGCTTGGCAACCCTCTCAATAAAGTGCTTTTCCACAGTCTGTGACTAGGGCTACTTGAAGAGGAAACAAACCATACAAACAAAACTGAGAACTCCTTTATTTTGTCAAGTTTCAAAGAGCTAGTACAAACCATGTTGGATTTAGAGTTCCAAATTCATCTATCTATATAGGGGAGAACAGAGGGAAACCTAAATATAAAAACTGCTACTGTAGACGAACGCTTCAACCTAGAAGAACAAAATTAGGTGAGCCAAGTGGGATTTGTGTACTGATCATCAGCAACAAGTATCATCAAGATTGGGTGAAAAAATATTTGCTGGTACTTCGGAAACTCGTTATTTTTTAGAGGCTTGGCAACCCCTCTTAATGAAAGTGCTTTTCCACAGTCTGCGCCTAGGGCTACTTGAAGAGGAAACAAACCATAGAGACAAAACTGAGAACTCCTTTATTTTGTCAAGTTTCAAAGAGCTACTACAATCCATGTTGGATTTAGAGTTCCAAATTCATCTATCTATATAGGAGAGAACAGAGAGAAACCTAAATATAAAAACTGCTACTGTAGAGGAACGCTTCAACCTAGAAGAACAAAATTTGGTGATCCAAGTGGGATTTGTGTACTGATCATTACCACCAAGTATCAACAAGATTGTGTGAAAAAATATTTGCTGGTATTTCGAAAACTCGTTATTTCTTAGAAGCTTGGCAACACATCTCAATGAAAGTGCTTTTCCACAGTCTGTGCCTAGGGCTACTTGAAGAGGAAACAAACCATAGAGACAAAAGTGAGAACTCCTTTATATTGTCAAGTTTCAAAGAGCTACTATAAACCATGTTGGATTTAGAGTTCCAAATTCATCTATCTATATATGAGAGAACAGAGTGAAACATAAATATAAAAACTGCTACTGTAGACGAACGCTTCTACCTAGAAGAACAAAATTTGGTGAGCCAAGTGGGATTTGTGTACTGATCATTACCACCAAGTATCATCACGATTGGGTGAAAAAATATTTGCTGGTATTTCGGAAACTCGTTATATCTTAGAAGCTTGGGAACCTCCTCAATGAAAGTGCTTTTCCACAGTCTGTGCCTGGGGCTACTTGAAGAGGAAACAAACCATAGCGACAAAACTGAGAACTCCTTTATTTTGTCAAGTTTCAAAGAGCTACTAAAAACCATGTTGGATTTAGAGTTCCAAATTCATCTTTCTATATAGGAGAGAACAGAGGGAATCCTAAATATAAAAACTGCTACTGTAGACGAACGCTTCAACCTAGTAGAACAAAATTTGGTGAGCCAAGTGGGATTTGTGTACTGATCATTAGCAACAAGTATCATCAAGATTGGGTGAAAAAATATTCGCTGGTATTTCGGAAACTCGTTATTTCTTAGAAGCTTGGATATCCCTCTCAATGAAAGTGCTTTTCCACAGTCTGTGCCTAGGGCTACTTGAAGAGGAAACAAACCATATAGACAAATCTGAGAACTCCTTTATTTTGTCAAGTTTCAATGAGCTACTACAAACCAAGTTGGATTTAGAGTTCCAAATTCATCTATCTATATATGAGAGAACAGAATGAAACCTAAATGTAAAAACGGCTACTGTAGACGAACGCTTCAACCCAGAAGAACAAAATTTGGTGAGCCACGTGGATTTGTGTACTGATCATTAGCAACAAGTATCATCAAGATTGGGTGAAAAAATATTTGCTGGTATTTCGAAAACTCGTTATTTCTTAGAAGCTTGGCAACCAATCTCAATGAAAGTTCTTTTCCACAGTCTGTGCCTAGGGCTAATTGAAGAGGAAACAATCCATAGAGACAAAACTGAGAACTCCTTCATTTTGTCAAGTTTCAAAGAGCTACTACAAACCATGTTGGATTTAGAGTTCCAAATTCATCTATCTATACAGGAGAGAACAGAGCGAAACCTAAATATAAAAACTGCTACTGTACACGAACGCTTCAACCTAGAAGAACAAAATTTGGTGAGCCAAGTGGGACTTGTGTACTGATCATTACCACCAAGTATCATCAAAATTGTGAAAAAATATTTGCTGGTATTTCGGAAACTCGTAATTTCTTAGAAGCTTGGCAACCCCTCTCAATGAAAGTGCTTTTCCACAGTCTGTGCCTAGAGCTACTTGAAGAGGAAACAAACAATAAGAAAACTCTGAGAACTCCTTTATTTTGTCAAGTTTCAAAGAGCTACTACAAACCATGTTGGATTTAGTGTTCCAAATTCATATATCTATATAGGAGAGAACAGAGGGAAACCTAAATATAGAAACTTCTACTGTAGGCCACCGCTTCAAACTAGAAGAACACAATTTGGTGAGCCAGGTGAGATTTGTGTACTGATCATTAGCAACCAGTATCATCAAGATTGGGTGAAAAAATATTTGCTGGTATTTCGGAAAATCGTTATTTCTTAGAAGCTTGGCAACACCTCTCAATGAAAGTAGTTTTCCACAGTCTGTGCCAAGGGCTACTTGAAGAGGAAACAAACCATAGAGACAAAACTCAGAACTCCTTTATTTTGTCAAGTTTCAAAGAGCTACTACAAACCATGTTGGATTTAGAGTTCCAAATTCATCATTCTATATAGGAGAGAACAGAGAGAAACCTAAATATAAAAACTGCTACTGTAGACGAACGCTTCAACCTAGAAGAACAAAATTTGGTGAGCCAAGTGGGATTTGTGTACTGATCATTACCACCAAGTATCATCAAGATTGGGTGAAAAAATATTTGCTGGTATTTCGGAAACTCGTTATTTCTTAGAAGCTTGGCAACCCCTATCAATGAAAGTGTTTTTCCACACTCTGTGCCTAGGGCTACTTGAAGAGGAAACAAACCATAGAGACAAAACTGAGAACTCCTTTATTTTGTCAAGTTTCAAAGAGCTACAGCAATCCATGTTGGATTTAGAGTTCCAAATTCATCTATCTATATAGGAGAGAAAAGAGAGAAACCTAAATATAAAAACTGCTACTGTAGACGAACGCTTCAACCTAGAAGAACAAAATTTGGTGAGCCAAGTGGGATTTGTGTACTGATCATTAACACCAAGTATCATCAAGATTGGGTGAAAAAATATTTGCTGGTATTTTGGAAACTCGTTATTTCTTAGAAGCTTGGCAATCCATCTCAATGAAAGTGCTTTCCACAGTCTGTGCCTAGGGCTACTTGAAGAGTAAACAAACCATAGAGACAAAACTGAGAACTACTTTATTTTGTCAAGTTTCAAAGAGCTACTACAAACCATGTTGGATTTAGAGTTCCAAATTCATCTATCTATATAGGAGAGAACAGAGAGGAAACTAAATATAAAAACTGCTACTGTAGACGAACGCTTCAACCTAGAAGAACAGAATTTGGTGAGCCAAGTGGGATTTGTGTACTGATCATCAGCAACAAGTATCATCAAGATTGGGTGAAAAAATATTTGCTGGTATTTCGGAAACTCGTTATTTCTTAGAAGCTTGGCAACCGCTCTCAATTAAAGTGCTTTTCCACAGTCTGTGCCTAGGGCTACAAGAAGAGGAAACAAACCGTACAGACAAAACTGAGAACTCCTTTATTTTGTCAAGTTTCAAAGAGCTAGTACAAACCATGTTGGATTTAGAGTTCCAAATTCATCTATCTATATAGGAGAGAACAGAGGGAAACCTAAATATAAAAACTGCTACTGTAGACGAACGCTTCAACCTAGAAGAACAGAATTTGGTGAGCCAAGTGGGATTTGTGTACTGATCATCAGCAACAAGTATCATCAAGATTGGCTGAAAACATATTTGCTGGTATTTCGGAAACTCATTATTTCTTAGAAGCTTGGCAACCCCTCTCAATGAAATTGCTTTTCCACAGTCTGTGCCTAGGGCTACTTGAAGAGGAAACAAACCATAGAGACAAAACTGAGAACTCCTTTATTTTGTCATGTTTCAAAGAGCTACTAAAAACCATGTTGGATTTAGAGTTCCAAATTCATCTATCTATATAGGAGAGAACAGAGGGAAACCTAGATATAAAAACTGCTACTGTAGACGAACGCTTCAACCTAGAAGAACAAAATTTGGTGAGCCAAGTGGGATTTGTGAACTGATCATTAGCAACAAGTATCATCAAGATTGGGTCAAAAAATATTTGCTGGTATTTCAGAAAATTGTAATTTCTTAAAAGCTTGGCAACCCTCTCAATAAAGTGCTTTTCCACAGTCTGTGACTAGGGCTACTTGAAGAGGAAACAAACCATACAAACAAAACTGAGAACTCCTTTATTTTGTCAAGTTTCAAAGAGCTAGTACAAACCATGTTGGATTTAGAGTTCCAAATTCATCTATCTATATAGGGGAGAACAGAGGGAAACCTAAATATAAAAACTGCTACTGTAGACGAACGCTTCAACCTAGAAGAACAAAATTAGGTGAGCCAAGTGGGATTTGTGTACTGATCATCAGCAACAAGTATCATCAAGATTGGGTGAAAAAATATTTGCTGGTACTTCGGAAACTCGTTATTTTTTAGAAGCTTGGCAACCCCTCTTAATGAAAGTGCTTTTCCACAGTCTGTGCCTAGGGCTACTTGAAGAGGAAACAAACCATAGAGACAAAACTGAGAACTCCTTTATTTTGTCAAGTTTCAAAGAGCTACTAAAAACCATGTTGGATTTAGAGTTCCAAATTCATCTTTCTATATAGGAGAGAACAGAGGGAATCCTAAATATAAAAACTGCTACTGTAGACGAACGCTTCAACCTAGAAGAACAAAATTTGGTGAGCCAAGTGGGATTTGTGTACTGATCATTAGCAACAAGTATCATCAAGATTGGGTGAAAAAATATTCGCTGGTATTTCGGAAACTCGTTATTTCTTAGAAGCTTGGATATCCCTCTCAATGAAAGTGCTTTTCCACAGTCTGTGCCTAGGGCTACTTGAAGAGGAAACAAACCATAGAGACAAATCTGAGAACTCCTTTATTTTGTCAAGTTTCAATGAGCTACTACAAACCAAGTTGGATTTAGAGTTCCAAATTCATCTATCTATATATGAGAGAACAGAATGAAACCTAAATGTAAAAACGGCTACTGTAGACGAACGCTTCAACCCAGAAGAACAAAATTTGGTGAGCCACGTGGATTTGTGTACTGATCATTAGCAACAAGTATCATCAAGATTGGGTGAAAAAATATTTTCTGGTATTTCGAAAACTCGTTATTTCTTAGAAGCTTGGCAACCAATCTCAATGAAAGTTCTTTTCCACAGTCTGTGCCTAGGGCTAATTGAAGAGGAAACAATCCATAGAGACAAAACTGAGAACTCCTTCATTTTGTCAAGTTTCAAAGAGCTACTACAAACCATGTTGGATTTAGAGTTCCAAATTCATCTATCTATACAGGAGAGAACAGAGCGAAACCTAAATATAAAAACTGCTACTGTACACGAACGCTTCAACCTAGAAGAACAAAATTTGGTGAGCCAAGTGGGACTTTTGTACTGATCATTACCACCAAGTATCATCAAAATTGTGAAAAAATATTTGCTGGTATTTCGGAAACTCGTAATTTCTTAGAAGGTTGGCAACCCCTCTCAATGAAAGTGCTTTTCCACAGTCTGTGCCTAGAGCTACATGAAGAGGAAACAAACAATAAGATAACTCTGAGAACTCCTTTATTTTGTCAAGTTTCAAAGAGCTACTACAAACCATGTTGGATTTAGTGTTCCAAATTCATATATCTATATAGGAGAGAACAGAGGGAAACCTAAATATAGAAACTTCTACTGTAGGCCACCGCTTCAAACTAGAAGAACACAATTTGGTGAGCCAGGTGAGATTTGTGTACTGATCATTAGCAACCAGTATCATCAAGATTGGGTGAAAAAATATTTGCTGGTATTTGGGAAAATCGTTATTTCTTAGAAGCTTGGCAACACCTCTCAATGAAAGTAGTTTTCCACAGTCTGTGCCTAGGGCTACTTGAAGAGGAAACAAACCATAGAGACAAAACTCAGAACTCCTTTATTTTGTCAAGTTTCAAAGAGCTACTACAAACCATGTTGGATTTAGAGTTCCAGATTCATATATCTATATATGAGAGAACAGAGTGAAACCTAAATATAAAAACTGCTACTGTGGACAAACGCTTCAACCTAGAAGAACAAAATTTGGTTAGCCAAGTGGGATCTGTGTACTGATCATTACCACCAAGTATCATCAAGATTGGGTGAAAAAATATTTGCTCATATTTCGGAAATTCGTTATTTCTTAGAAGCTTAGCAACTCCTCTCAATGAAAGTGTTTTTCCACAGTCTGTGCCTAGGGCTACTTGAAGAGGAAACAAACCATAGAGACAAAACAGAGAACTCCTTTATTTTGTCAAGTTTCAAAGAGCTACTACAATCCATGTTGGATTTAGAGTTCCAAATTCATCTATCTATATAGGAGAGAACAGAGAGAAACCTAAATATAAAAACTGCTACTGTAGACGAACGCTTCAACCTAGAAGAACAAAATTTGGTGAGCCAAGTGGGATTTGTGTACTGATCATTACCACCAAGTATCATCAAGATTGGGTGAAAAAATATTTGCTGGTATTTCGGAAACTCGTTATTTCTTAGAAGCTTGGCAACCCCAATCATTGAAAGTGTTTTTCCACAGTCTGTGCCTAGGGCTACTTGAAGAGGAAACAAACCATAGAGACAAAACTGAGAACTCCTTTATTTTGTCAAGTTTCAAAGAGCTACTGCAATCCATGTTGGATTTAGAGTTCCAAATTCATCTATATATATAGGAGAGAAAAGAGAGAAACCTAAATATAAAAACTGCTACTGTAGACGAACGCTTCAACCTAGAAGAACAAAATTTGGTGAGCCAAGTGGGATTTGTGTACTGATCATTAACACCAAGTATCATCAAGATTGGGTGAAAAAATATTTGCTGGTATTTTGGAAACTCGTTATTTCTTAGAAGCTTGGCAATCCATCTCAATGAAAGTTCTTTCCACAGTCTGTGCCTAGGGCTACTTGAAGAGTAAACAAACCATAGAGACAAAACTGAGAACTACTTTATTTTGTCAAGTTTCAAAGAGCTACTACAAACCATGTTGGATTTAGAGTTCCAAATTCATCTATCTATATAGGAGAGAACAGAGAGGAAACTAAATATAAAAACTGCTACTGTAGACGAACGCTTCAACCTAGAAGAACAGAATTTGGTGAGCCAAGTGGGATTTGTGTACTGATCATCAGCAACAAGTATCATCAAGATTGGGTGAAAAAATATTTGCTGGTATTTCGGAAACTCGTTATTTCTTAGAAGCTTGGCAACCGCTCTCAATTAAAGTGCTTTTCCACAGTCTGTGCCTAGGGCTAAAAGAAGAGGAAACAAACCGTACAGACAAAACTGAGAACTCCTTTATTTTGTCAAGTTTCAAAGAGCTAGTACAAACCATGTTGGATTTAGAGTTCCAAATTCATCTATCTATATAGGAGAGAACAGAGGGAAACCTAAATATAAAAACTGCTACTGTAGACGAACGCTTCAACCTAGAAGAACAAAATTTGATGAGCCAAGTGGGATTTGTGTACTGATCATTAGCAACAAGTATCATCAAGATTGGGTCAAAAAATATTTGCTGGTATTTCAGAAATTGTAATTTCTTAAAAGCTTGGCAAACCTCTCAATAAAGTGCTTTTCCACAGTCTGTGACTAGGGCTACTTGAAGAGGAAACAAACCATACAAACAAAACTGAGAACTCCTTTATTTTGTCAAGTTTCAAAGAGCTAGTACAAACCATGTTGGATTTAGAGTTCCAAATTCATCTATCTATATAGGGGAGAACAGAGGGAAACCTAAATATAAAAACTGCTACTGTAGACGAACGCTTCAACCTAGAAGAACAAAATTAGGTGAGCCAAGTGGGATTTGTGTACTGAGCATCAGCAACAAGTATCATCAAGATTGGGTGAAAAAATATTTGCTGGTACTTCGGAAACTCGTTATTTCTTAGAAGCTTGGATATCCCTCTCAATGAAAGTGCTTTTCCACAGTCTGTGCCTAGGGCTACTTGAAGAGGAAACAAACCATAGAGACAAATCTGAGAACTCCTTTATTTTGTCAAGTTTCAATGAGCTACTACAAACCAAGTTGGATTTAGAGTTCCAAATTCATCTATCTATATATGAGAGAACAGAATGAAACCTAAATGTAAAAACGGCTACTGTAGACGAACGCTTCAACCCAGAAGAACAAAATTTGGTGAGCCACGTGGATTTGTGTACTGATCATTAGCAACAAGTATCATCAAGATTGGGTGAAAAAATATTTGCTGGTATTTCGAAAACTCGTTATTTCTTAGAAGCTTGGCAACCAATCTCAATGAAAGTTCTTTTCCACAGTCTGTGCCTAGGGCTAATTGAAGAGGAAACAATCCATAGAGACAAAACTGAGAACTCCTTCATTTTGTCAATTTTCAAAGAGCTACTACAAACCATGTTGGATTTAGAGTTCCAAATTCATCTATCTATACAGGAGAGAAAAGAGCGAAACCTAAATATAAAAACTGCTACTGTACACGAACGCTTCAACCTAGAAGAACAAAATTTGGTGAGCCAAGTGGGACTTGTGTACTGATCATTACCACCAAGTATCATCAATATTGTGAAAAAATATTTGCTGGTATTTCGGAAACTCGTAATTTCTTAGAAGCTTGGCAACCCCTCTCAATGAAAGTGCTTTTCCACAGTCTGTGCCTAGAGCTACTTGAAGAGGAAACAAACAATAAGAAAAATCTGAGAACTCCTTTATTTTGTCAAGTTTCAAAGAGCTACTACAAACCATGTTGGATTTAGTGTTCCAAATTCATATATCTATATAGGAGAGAACAGAGGGAAACCTAAATATAGAAACTTCTACTGTAGGCCACCGCTTCAAACTAGAAGAACACAATTTGGTGAGCCAGGTGAGATTTGTGTACTGATCATTAGCAACCAGTATCATCAAGATTGGGTGAAAAAATATTTGCTGGTATTTCGGAAAATCGTTATTTCTTAGAAGCTTGGCAACACCTCTCAATGAAAGTAGTTTTCCACAGTCTGTGCCTAGGGCTACTTGAAGAGGAAACAAACCATAGAGACAAAACTCAGAACTCCTTTATTTTGTCAAGTTTCAAAGAGCTACTACAAACCATGTTGGATTTAGAGTTCCAGATTCATATATCTATATATGAGAGAACAGAGTGAAACCTAAATATAAAAACTGCTACTGTGGACAAACGCTTCAACCTAGAAGAACAAAATTTGGTTAGCCAAGTGGGATCTGTGTACTGATCATTACCACCAAGTATCATCAAGATTGGGTGAAAAAATATTTGCTCATATTTCGGAAATTCGTTATTTCTTAGAAGCTTAGCAACTCCTCTCAATGAAAGTGTTTTTCCACAGTCTGTGCCTAGGGCTACTTGAAGAGGAAACAAACCATAGAGACAAAACAGAGAACTCCTTTATTTTGTCAAGTTTCAAAGAGCTACTACAATCCATGTTGGATTTAGAGTTCCAAATTCATCTATCTATATAGGAGAGAACAGAGAGAAACCTAAATATAAAAACTGCTACTGTAGACGAACGCTTCAACCTAGAAGAACAAAATTTGGTGAGCCAAGTGGGATTTGTGTACTGATCATTACCACCAAGTATCATCAAGATTGGGTGAAAAAATATTTGCTGGTATTTCGGAAACTCGTTATTTCTTAGAAGCTTGGCAACCCCAATCATTGAAAGTGTTTTTCCACAGTCTGTGCCTAGGGCTACTTGAAGAGGAAACAAACCATAGAGACAAAACTGAGAACTCCTTTATTTTGTCAAGTTTCAAAGAGCTACTGCAATCCATGTTGGATTTAGAGTTCCAAATTCATCTATATATATAGGAGAGAAAAGAGAGAAACCTAAATATAAAAACTGCTACTGTAGACGAACGCTTCAACCTAGAAGAACAAAATTTGGTGAGCCAAGTGGGATTTGTGTACTGATCATTAACACCAAGTATCATCAAGATTGGGTGAAAAAATATTTGCTGGTATTTTGGAAACTCGTTATTTCTTAGAAGCTTGGCAATCCATCTCAATGAAAGTTCTTTCCACAGTCTGTGCCTAGGGCTACTTGAAGAGTAAACAAACCATAGAGACAAAACTGAGAACTACTTTATTTTGTCAAGTTTCAAAGAGCTACTACAAACCATGTTGGATTTAGAGTTCCAAATTCATCTATCTATATAGGAGAGAACAGAGAGGAAACTAAATATAAAAACTGCTACTGTAGACGAACGCTTCAACCTAGAAGAACAGAATTTGGTGAGCCAAGTGGGATTTGTGTACTGATCATCAGCAACAAGTATCATCAAGATTGGGTGAAAAAATATTTGCTGGTATTTCGGAAACTCGTTATTTCTTAGAAGCTTGGCAACCGCTCTCAATTAAAGTGCTTTTCCACAGTCTGTGCCTAGGGCTAAAAGAAGAGGAAACAAACCGTACAGACAAAACTGAGAACTCCTTTATTTTGTCAAGTTTCAAAGAGCTAGTACAAACCATGTTGGATTTAGAGTTCCAAATTCATCTATCTATATAGGAGAGAACAGAGGGAAACCTAAATATAAAAACTGCTACTGTAGACGAACGCTTCAACCTAGAAGAACAAAATTTGATGAGCCAAGTGGGATTTGTGTACTGATCATTAGCAACAAGTATCATCAAGATTGGGTCAAAAAATATTTGCTGGTATTTCAGAAAATTGTAATTTCTTAAAAGCTTGGCAAACCTCTCAATAAAGTGCTTTTCCACAGTCTGTGACTAGGGCTACTTGAAGAGGAAACAAACCATACAAACAAAACTGAGAACTCCTTTATTTTGTCAAGTTTCAAAGAGCTAGTACAAACCATGTTGGATTTAGAGTTCCAAATTCATCTATCTATATAGGGGAGAACAGAGGGAAACCTAAATATAAAAACTGCTACTGTAGACGAACGCTTCAACCTAGAAGAACAAAATTAGGTGAGCCAAGTGGGATTTGTGTACTGAGCATCAGCAACAAGTATCATCAAGATTGGGTGAAAAAATATTTGCTGGTACTTCGGAAACTCGTTATTTCTTAGAAGCTTGGATATCCCTCTCAATGAAAGTGCTTTTCCACAGTCTGTGCCTAGGGCTACTTGAAGAGGAAACAAACCATAGAGACAAATCTGAGAACTCCTTTATTTTGTCAAGTTTCAATGAGCTACTACAAACCAAGTTGGATTTAGAGTTCCAAATTCATCTATCTATATATGAGAGAACAGAATGAAACCTAAATGTAAAAACGGCTACTGTAGACGAACGCTTCAACCCAGAAGAACAAAATTTGGTGAGCCACGTGGATTTGTGTACTGATCATTAGCAACAAGTATCATCAAGATTGGGTGAAAAAATATTTGCTGGTATTTCGAAAACTCGTTATTTCTTAGAAGCTTGGCAACCAATCTCAATGAAAGTTCTTTTCCACAGTCTGTGCCTAGGGCTAATTGAAGAGGAAACAATCCATAGAGACAAAACTGAGAACTCCTTCATTTTGTCAATTTTCAAAGAGCTACTACAAACCATGTTGGATTTAGAGTTCCAAATTCATCTATCTATACAGGAGAGAAAAGAGCGAAACCTAAATATAAAAACTGCTACTGTACACGAACGCTTCAACCTAGAAGAACAAAATTTGGTGAGCCAAGTGGGACTTGTGTACTGATCATTACCACCAAGTATCATCAATATTGTGAAAAAATATTTGCTGGTATTTCGGAAACTCGTAATTTCTTAGAAGCTTGGCAACCCCTCTCAATGAAAGTGCTTTTCCACAGTCTGTGCCTAGAGCTACTTGAAGAGGAAACAAACAATAAGAAAAATCTGAGAACTCCTTTATTTTGTCAAGTTTCAAAGAGCTACTACAAACCATGTTGGATTTAGTGTTCCAAATTCATATATCTATATAGGAGAGAACAGAGGGAAACCTAAATATAGAAACTTCTACTGTAGGCCACCGCTTCAAACTAGAAGAACACAATTTGGTGAGCCAGGTGAGATTTGTGTACTGATCATTAGCAACCAGTATCATCAAGATTGGGTGAAAAAATATTTGCTGGTATTTCGGAAAATCGTTATTTCTTAGAAGCTTGGCAACACCTCTCAATGAAAGTAGTTTTCCACAGTCTGTGCCTAGGGCTACTTGAAGAGGAAACAAACCATAGAGACAAAACTCAGAACTCCTTTATTTTGTCAAGTTTCAAAGAGCTACTACAAACCATGTTGGATTTAGAGTTCCAGATTCATATATCTATATAGGAGAGAAAAGAGAGAAACCTAAATATAAAAACTGCTACTGTAGACGAACGCTTCAACCTAGAAGAACAAAATTTGGTGAGCCAAGTGGGATCTGTGTACTGATCATTACCACCAAGTATCATCAAGATTGGGTGAAAAAATATTTGCTGGTATTTCGGAAACTTGTAATTTCTTAGAAGCTTGGCAAACTCTCTCAAGGAAAGTACTTTTCCACAGTCTGTGCCTACGGCTACTTGAAGAGGAAACAAACCATAGAGACAAAACTGAGAACTCCTTTATTTTGTCAAGTTTCAAAGAGCTACTACAAACGATGTTGGATTTTGAGTTCCAAATTCATATATCTATATAGGAGAGAACAGAGGGAAACCTAAATATAAAAACTGCTACTGTAGGCGAACGCGTCAACCTAGAAGAACACAATTTGGTGAGCCAAGTGGGATTTGTGTACTGATCATTACCAACAAGTATCATCAAGATTAAGTGAAAAAATATTTGCTGGTATTTTGGAAACTCGTTATTTCTTAGAAGCTTGGCAACCCCTCTCAATGAAAGTGCTTTTCCACAGTGTGTGCCTAGTGCTAATTGAAGAGGAAACAATCCATAGAGACAAAACTGAGAACTCCTTTATTTTGTCAAGTTTCAAAGAGCTACAACAATCCATGTTGGATTTAAAGTTCCAAATTAATCTATCTATATAGGGGAGAAGAGAGAGAAACCTAAATATAAAAAACTGCTACTGTAGACGAACGCTTCAACCTAGAAGAACAAAATTTGGTGAGCCAAGTGGGATTTGTGTACTGATCATTACCACCAAGTATCATCAAGATTGGGTGAAAAAATATTTGCTGGTATAGTGGAAACTCGTTATTTCTTAGGAGCTTTGCAACCCATCTAAATGAAAGTGCTTACACAGTCTGTGCGTAGGGCAACTTGAAGAGGAAACAAACCATAGAGACAAAACTGAGAACTCCTTTATTTTGTCAAGTTTCAAAGAGCTACTACAAACCATGTTGGATTTAGAGTTCCAAATTCATCTATCTATATATGAGCGAACAGAGTGAAACCTAATATGAAAACAGCTACTTTAGACGAACGCTTCAACCTAGAAGAACCAAATTTTTTGAGCCAAGTGCGATCTGTGTTCTGATCATTACCACCAAGTATCATCAAGATTGGGTGAAAAAATATTTGCTGGTATTTCAGAAACTCGTTATTTCTTCGAAGCTTGGCAACCTCTCTCAATGAAAGTGCTTTTCCACAGTCTGTGCCTAGGGCTACATGAAGAGGAAAGAAACCATAGAGAAAAAACTCAGAACTCCTCTATTTTGTCAAGTTTCAAAGAGCTACTACAAACCATGTTGGATTTAGAGTTCCAAATTCATCTATCTATATATGAGAGAACAGAGGGAAACCTAAATATAAAAACAGCTACTGTAGACGAACGCTTCAACCTAGAAGAACAAAATTTGGTGACCAAGTGGGATCTGTGTACTGATCATTACCACCAAGTATCATCAAGATTGGGTGAAAAAATATTTGCTGGTATTTCGGAAACTCGTTATTTCTTAGAAGCTTGGCAACCCCTCTCAATGAAAGTGCTTTTCCACAGTGTGTTCCTAGGGCTAATAGAAGAGGAAACAATCCATAGAGACAAAACTGAGAACGCCTTTATTTTGTCAAGTTTCAAAGAGCTACTACAAACCATGTTGGATTTAGAGTTCCAAATTCATCTATCTATACAGGAGAGAACAGAGGGAAACCGAAATATAAAAACTGCTACTGTAGACGAACGCTTCAACGTAGAAGAACAAAATTTGGTGAGCCAAGTGGGATTTGTGTACTGATCATTACCACAAAGTATCCTAAAGACTGGGTGACAAAATATTTGCTGGTATTTTGGAAACTCGTTATTTCTTAGAAGCTTGGCAACCCATCTCAATGAAAGTGCTTCCACAGTCTGTGCCTAGGGCTACTTGAAGACGAAACAAACCATAGAGACAAAACTGAGAACTCCTTTATTTTGTCAAGTTTCAATGAGCTACTACAATCCATGTTGGATTTAGAGTTCCAAATTCATCTATCTATATAGGAGAGAACAGAGAGAAACCTAAATATAAAAACTGCTACTGTAGACGAACGCTTCAACCTAGAACAACAAAATTTGGTGAGCCAAGTGGGATTTGTGTACTGATCATTAGCAACAAGTATCATCAAGATTGGGAGAAAAAATATTTGCTGGTATTTCGGAAACTCGTTATTTCTTAGAAGCGCTTGGCAACCCCTCTCAATGAAAGTGCTTTTCCACAGTGTGTGCCTAGGGCTAATAGAAGAGGAAACAATCCATAGAGACAAAACTGAGAACGCCTTTATTTTGTCAAGTTTTAAAGAGCTACTAAAAACCATGTTGGATTTACAGTTCCAAATTCATCTATCTATACAGGAGAGAACAGAGGGAAACCTAAATATAAAAACTGCTACTGTAGATGAACGCTTCAACCTAGAAGAATAAAATTTGGTGAGCCAAGTGGGATTTGTGTACTGATCATTAGCAACAAGTATCATCAAGATTGGGTGAAAAAATATTTGCTGGTATTTCGGAAACTCGTTATTTCTTAGAAGCTTGGCAACCCCTCTCAATGAAAGTGCTTTTCCACAGTCTGTGCCTAGGGCTACTTGAAGAGGAAACAAACCATAGAGACAAAACTCAGAACTCTTTAATTTTGTCAAGTTCCAAAGAGCTACTACAAACCATGTTGGATTTAGAGTTCCAAATTCATCTATCTATATATGAGAGAACAGAGTGAAACCCTAAATATAAAAAACGGCTACTTTAGACGAACGCTACAACCTAGAAGAACAACATTTGGTGAGCCAAGTGCGATCTGTGTACTGATCATTACCACCAAGTATCATCAAGATTGGGTGAAAAAATATTTGCTGGTATTTCAGAAACTCGTTATTTCTTCGAAGCTTGGCAACCCCTCTCAATGAAAGTGCTTTTCCACAGTCTGTGACTAGGGCTACTTGAAGAGGAAACAAACCATAGAGACAAAACTCAGAACTCCTTTATTTTGTCAAGTTTCAAAGGGCTACTACAAATCATGTTGGATTTAGAGTTCCAAATTCATCTATCTATATATGAGAGAACAGAGGGAAACCTAAATATAAAAACGGCTACTGTAGACAAACGCTTCAACCTAGAAGAATAAAATTTGGTGACCAAGTGGGATCTGTGTACTGATCATTACCACCAAGTATCATCAAGATTGGGTGAAAAAATATTTGCTGGTATTTCGGAAACTCGTTATTTCTTAGAAGCTTGGCAACCCCTCTCAATGAAAGTGCTTTCCACAGTGTGTGCCTAGGGCTAATAGAAGAGGAAATAATCCATAGAGACAAAACTGATAACGCCTTTATTTTGTCAAGTTTCAAAGAGCTACTAAATACCACGATGGATTTACAGTTCCAAATTCATCTATCTATACAGGAAAGAACAGAGGGAAACCTAAATATAAAAACTGCTACTGTAGACGAACGCTTCAACCTAGAAGAACAAAATTTGGTGAGCCAAGTGGGATTTGTGTACTGATCATTACCACCAAGTATCATCAAGATTGGGTGAAAAAATATTTGCTGGTATTTTGGAAACTCGTTATTTCTTAGAAGCTTGGCAATCCATCTCAATGAAAGTGCTTTCCACAGTCTGTGCCTAGGGCTACTTGAAGAGTAAACAAACCATAGAGACAAAACTGAGAACTCCTTTATTTTGTCAAGTTTCAAAGAGCTACTACAAACCATGTTGGATTTAGAGTTCCAAATTCATCTATCTATATAGGAGAGAACAGAGGGAAAACTAAATATAAAAACTGCTACTGTAGACGAACGCTTCAACCTAGAAGAACAAAATTTGTTGAGCCAAGTGGGATTTGTGTACTGATCATTACCACAAAGTATCATCAAGATTGGGTGAAAAAATATTTGCTGGTATTTCGGAAACTCGTAATTTCTTAGAAGCTTGGCAACCCCTCTCAATTAAAGTGCTTTTCCACAGTCTGTGCCTAGGGCTACTTGAAGAGGAAACAAACCATAGAGACAAAACTGAGAACTCCTTTATTTTGTCACGTTTCAAAGAGCTACTACAAAGCATGTTGGATTTAGAGTTCCAAATTCATCTATCTATATAGGAGAAAACAGAGGGAAACCTAAATATAAAAACTGCAACTGTAGACGAACGCTTCAACCTAGAAGAACAGAATTTGGTGAGCCAAGTGGGATTTGTGTACTGATCATCAGCAACAAGTATCATCAAGATTGGCTGAAAACATATTTGCAGGTATTTCGGAAACTCATTATTTCTTAGAAGCTTGGCAACCCCTCTCAATGAAAGTGCTTTTCCACAGTCTGTGCCTAGGGCTTAATGAAGAGGAAACAAACCATAGAAACAAAACTGAGAACTCCTTTATTTTGTCAAGTTTCAAAGAGCTACTACAAACCATGTTGGATTTAGAGTTCCAAATTCATCTATCTATATAGGAGAGAACAGAGAGAAACCTAAATATAAAAACTGCTACTGTAGACGAACGCTTCAACCTAGAAGAACAAAATTTGGTGAGCCAAGTGGGATTTGTGTACTGATCATTACCACCAAGTATCATCAAGATTGGGTGAAAAAATATTTGCTGGTATTTTGAAAACACGTTATTTCTTAGAAGCTTGGCAACCCATCTCAATGAAAGTGCTTCCACAGTCTGTGCCTAGGGCTACTTGAAGAGGAAACAAACCATAGAGACAAAACTGAGAACTCCTTTATTTTGTCAAGTTTCAAAGAGCTACTACAATCCATGTTGGATTTAGAGTTCCAAATTCATCTATCTATATAGGAGAGAACAGAGAGAAACCTAAATATAAAAACTGCTACTCTAGACGAACGCTTCAACCGAGAAGAACAAAATTTGGTGAGTCAAGTGGGATTTGTGTACTGATCATTAGCAACAAGTATCATCAAGATTGGGTGAAAAAATATTTGCTGGTATTTCGGAAACTCGTAATTTCTTAGAAGCTTGGCAACCCCTCTCAATGAAAGTGCTTTTCCTCCGTCTGTGACTAGGGCTATTTGAAGAGGAAACAAACCATAGAGACAAAACTGAGAACTCCTTTATTTTGTCAAGTATCAAAGAGCTATTACAAACCATGTTGGATTTAGAGTTCCAAATTCATCTATCTATATATAAGAGATCAGAGTGAAACCTAAATATAAAAACTGGTATTGTAGACGAACGCTTCAACCTAGAAGAACAAAATTTGGTGAGCCAAGTGGGATTTGTGTACTCATCATTACCACCAAGTATCATCAAGATTGGGTGAAAATATACTTGCTGGTATTTCGGAAACTCGTTATTTCTTAGAAGCTTGGCAACTCCTCTCAATGAAAGTGCTTTTCCACAGTCTGTGCCTAGGGCTACTTGAAGAGGAAACAAACCATAGAGACAAAACTGAGAACTCCTTTATTTTGTCAAGTTTCAAAGAGCTACTACCAACAATGTTGGATTTAGAGTTCCAAATTCATCTATCTATATAGGAGAGAACAGAGGGAAATCTAAATATAAAAATTGCTACTGTAGACGAAAGCTTCAAACTAGAAGAAAAAAATTTGGTGAGCCAAGTGGGATTTGTGTACTGATCATTACCACCAAGTATCATCAAGATTGGGTGAAAAAATATTTGCTGGTATTTCGGAAACTTGTAATTTCTTAGAAGCTTGGCAACCACTCTCAATGAAAGTGCTTTTCCACAGTCTGCGCCTAGGGCTACTTGAGGAGAAAACAAACCATTGAGACAAAACTGAGAACTCCT
>NW_027510897.1:0-30090 GCF_048772815.1 Callospermophilus lateralis
TCTCTATGGTTTGTTTACTCTTCAAGTAGCCCTAGGCACAGACTGTGGAAAGCACTTTCATTGAGATGGATTGCCAAGCTTCTAAGAAATAAAGAGTTTCCGAAATACCAGCAAATATTTTTTCACCCAATCTTGATGATACTTGTTGGAATGATCAGTACACAAATCCCACTTGGCTCACCAAATTTTGTTCTTCTAGGTTGAAGCATTCGTCTACAGTAGCAGTTTTTATATTTAGGTTTCTCTCTGTTCTCTCCTATATAGATAGATGAATTTGGAACTCTAAATCCAACATGGATTGTAGTAGCTCTTTGAAACTTGACAAAATAAAGGAGTTCTCAGTTTTGTCTCTATGGTATGTTTATTCTTCAAGTAGCCCTATGCACATTCTGTGGAAGCACTTTCATTGAGATGGGTTGCCAAGCTTCTAAGAAATAACGAGTTTCCGAAATACCAGCAAATATTTTTTCACCGAATCTTGATGATACTTGGTGGTATTGATCAGTACACAAATCCCACTTGGCTAACCAAATTTTGTTCTTCTAGGTTGAAGCGTTCGTCTACAGGAGCAGTTTTTATATTTAGGTTTCTCTCTGTTCTCTAATATGTAGTTAGATGAATGTTTAACTCTAAATCCAACATGGATTGTAGTAGCTCTTTGAAACTTGACAAAATAAAGGAGTTCTCAGTTTTGTCTCTATGGTTTTTTCATCTTCAAGTAGCCCTAGGCACAGACTGTTGAAAAGCACTTTCATTGAGAGGGGTTGCCAAGCTTCTAAGAAATAACGAGTTTCCGAAATACCAGCAAATATTTTTTCACCCAGTCTTGATGATACTTTGTGGTAATGATCAGTACACAAATCCCACTTGGCTCACCAAATTTTGTTCTTCCAGGTTGAAGCGTTCGCTACAGTAGCAGTTTTTATATTTAGGTTTCCCTCTGTTCTCTCCTGTATAGATAGAATAATTTGGAACTGTAAATCCAACATGGTATATAGTAGCTCTTTAAAACTTGACAAAATAAAGGCGTTCTCAGTTTTGTCTCTATGGATTGTTTCCTCTTCTATTAGCCCTAGGCACACACTGTGGAAAAGCACTTTCATTGAGACGGGTTGCCAAGCTTCTAAGAAATAACGAGTTTCCGAAATACCAGCAAATATTTTTTCACCCAATCTTGATGATACTTGGTGGTAATGATCAGAACACAGATCCCCCTTGACTCACCAAATTTTGTTCTTCTAGGTTGAAGCGTTCTTCCATAGTAGCAGTTTTTATATTTAGGTTTCACTCTGTTCTCTCATATATAGATAGATGAATTTGGAACTCTAAATCCAACATGGTTTGTAGTAGCTCTTTGAAACTTGACAAAATAAAGGAGTTCTCAGTTTTGTCTCTATGGTTTGTTTCCTCTTCAAGTAGCCCTAGGCACAGACAGTGGAAAAGCACTTTCATTGAGAGGGGTTGCCAAGCTTCTAAGAAATAACGAGTTTCCGAAATTCCAGCAAATATTTTTTCACCCAATCTTGATGATAATTGTTGATAATGATCAGTACACAGATCCCACTTGGCTCACCAAATTTTGTTCTTCTAGGTTGAAGCGTTCGTCTACAAAAGCAGTTTTTATATTTAGGTTTCACTCTGTTCTCTCATATATAGATAGATGAATTTGGAACTCTAAATCCAACATGGTTTGTAGTAGCTCTTTGAAACTTGACAAAATAAAGGAGTTCTGAGTTTTGTCTCTGTGGTTTGTTTCCTCTTCAAGTAGCCCTAGGCAAAGACTGTGGAAAACCATTTTCTTTGAGAGGTGTTGCCACGCTTCTAAGAAATAACGAGTTTCCGAAATACCAGCAAATATGTTTTCAGCCAATCTTGATGATACATGTTGCTGATGATCAGTACACAAATCCCACTTGGGTCACCAAATTCTGTTCTTCTAGGTTGAAGCGTTCGTCTACAGTTGCAGTTTTTATATTTAGGTTTCCCTCTGTTTTCTCCTATATAGATAGATGAATTTGGAACTCTAAATCCAACATGTTTTGTAGTAGCTCTTTGAAACGTGACAAAATAAAGGAGTTCTCAGTTTTGTCTCTATGGTTTGTTTCCTCTTCAAGTAGCCCTAGGCACAGACTGTGGAAAAGCACTTTCATTGAGAGGGGTTGCCAAGCTTCTAAGAAATTATGAGTTTCCGAAATACCAGCAAATATTTTTTCACCCAATCTTGATGATACTTGTTGCTAATGATCAGTACACAAATCCCACTTGGCTCACCAAATTTTGTTCTTCTAGGTTGAAGCGTTCGTCTACAGTAGCAGTTTTTATATTTAGGTTTCACTCTGTTCTCTCATATATAGATAGATGAATTTGGAACTCTAAATCCAACATGGTTTGTAGTAGCTCTTTGAAACTTGACAAAATAAAGGAGTTCTCAGTTTTGTCTCTATGGTTTGTTTCCTCTTCAAGTAGCCCTAGTCACAGACTGTGGAAAAGCACTTTCATTGAGAGGGTTGCCAAGCTTCTAAGAAATAACGAATTTCCGAAATACCAGCAAATATTTTTTTTGCCAATCTTGATGATACTTGTTGCTGAAGATCAGTACACAAATCCCACTTGGTTCACCAAATTCTGTTCTTCTAAGTTGAAGCGTTCGTCTACAGTAGCAGTTTTTATATTTAGTTTTCCCTCTGTTCTCTCCTATATAGATAGATGAATTTGGAACTCTAAATCCAACATGGTTTGTAGTAGCTCTTTGAAACTTGACAAAATAAAGGAGTTCTCAGTTTTGTCTCTATGGTTTTTTACTCTTCAAGTAGCCCTAGGCACAGACTGTGGAAAGCACTTTCATTGAGATGGATTGCCAAGCTTCTAAGAAATAACGAGTTTCCAAAATACCAGCAAATATTTTTTCACCCAATCTTGATGATACTTGGTGGAATGATCAGTACACAAATCCCACTTGGCTCACCAAATTTTGTTCTTCTAGGTTGAAGCGTTCGTCTACAGTAGCAGTTTTTATATTTAGGTTTCTCTCTGTTCTCTCCTATATAGATAGATGAATTTAGAACACTAAATCCAACATGGATTGTAGTAGCTCTTTGAAACTTGACAAAATAAAGGAGTTCTCAGTTTTGTCTCTATGGTTTTTTCCTCTTCAAGTAGCCCTAGGCACAGACTGTGGAAAAGCACTTTCATTGAGAGGGGTTGCCAAGCTTCTAAGAAATAACGTGTTTTCAAAATACCAGCAAATATTTTTTCACCCAATCTTGATGATACTTGGTGGTAATGATCAGTACACAAATCCCACTTGGCTCACCAAATTTTGTTCTTCTAGGTTGAAGCGTTCGTCTACAGTAGCACTTTTTATATTTAGGTTTCTCTCTGTTCTCTCCTATATAGATAGATGAATTTGGAACTCTAAATCCAACATGGATTGTAGTAGCTCCTTGAAACTTGACAAAATAAAGGAGTTCTCAGTTTTGTCTCTATGGTTTTTTTCCTCTTCAAGTAGCCCTAGGCACAGAGTGTGGAAAAGCACTTTCATTGAGAGGGGTTGCCAAGCTTCTAAGAAATAACGAGTTTCCGAAATACCAGCCAATATTTTTTCACCCTATCTTGATGATACTTGGTGGTAATGATCAGTACACAGATCCCACTTGGCTCACCAAATTTTGTTCTTCTAGGTTGAAGCGTTCGTCTACAGTAGTCGTTTTTATATTTAGGTTTCACTCTGTTCTCTCATATATAGATAGATGAATTTGGAACTCTAAATCCAACATGGTTTGTAGTAGCTCTTTGAAACTTGACAAAATAAAGGAGCTCTGAGTTTTGTCTCTGTGGTTTGTTTCCTCTTCAAGTAGCCCTAGCCACAGACTGTTGAAAAGCACTTTCATTGAGAGGGGTTGCCACGCTTCTAAGAAATAACGAGTTTCCGAAATACCAGCAAATATGTTTTCAGCCAATCTTGATGATACTTGTTGCGGATGATCAGTACACAAATCCCACTTGGCTCACCAAATTCTGTTCTTCTAGGTTGAAGCGTTCGTCTACAGTTGCAGTTTTTATATTTAGGTTTCCCTCTGTTTTCTCCTATATAGATAGATGAATTTGGAACTCTAAATCCAACATGTTTTGTAGTAGCTCTTTGAAACGTGACAAAATAAAGGAGTTCTCAGTTTTGTCTCTATGGTTTGTTTCCTCTTCAAGTAGCCCTAGGCACAGACTGTGGAAAAGCACTTTCATTGAGAGGGGTTGCCAAGCTTCTAAGAAATTATGAGTTTCCGAAATAGCAGCAAATATTTTTTCACCCAATCTAGATGATACATGGTGGTAATGATCAGTACACAAATCCCACTTGGCTCACCAAATCTTGTTCTTCTAGGTTGAAGCGTTCGTCTACAGTAGCAGTTTTTATATTTCGGTTTCACTCTGTTCTCTCATATATAGATAGATGAATTTTCAACTCTAAATCCAACATGGTTTGTAGTAGCTCTTTGAAACGTGACAAAATAAAGGAGTTCTCAGTTTTGTCTCTATGGTTTGTTTCCTCTTCAAGTAGCCCTAGTCACAGACTGTGGAAAAGCACTTTTATTGAGAGGGTTGCCAAGCTTCTAAAAAATACGAGTTTCCGAAATACCAGCAAATATTTTTTCAGCCAATCTTGATGAAACTTGTTGCTGATGATCAGTACACAAATCCCACTTGGCTCACCAAATTCTGTTCTTCTAGGTTGAAGCGTTCGTCTACAGTAGCAGTTTTTATATTTAGTTTTCCCTATGTTCTCTCCTATATAGATAGATGAATTTGCAACTCTAAATCCAACATGGTTTGTAGTAGCTCTTTGAAACTTGACAAAATAAAGGAGTTATCAGTTTTGTCTCTATGGTTTCTTTTCACTTCAAGTAGCCCTAGGCACAGACTGTGCAAATGCACTTTCATTGAGAGTGGTTGCCAAGCTTCTAAGAAATTACAAGTTACCGAAACAGCAGCAAATATTTTTACACCGAATCTTGATGATACTTGGTGGTAATGATCAGTACACAAATCCCACTTGGCTCACCAAATTTTGTTCTTCTAGGTTGAAGCGTTCGTCTACAGTAGCAGTTTTTATATTTAGGTTTCTCTCTGTTCTCTCCTATATAGATAGATGAATTTGGAACTCTAAATTCAACATGGATTGTAGTAGCTCTTTGAAACTTGACAAAATAAAGGAGATCTCAGTTTTGTCTCTATGGTTTGTTTTCTCTTCAAGTACCCCTAGGCACAGACTGTGGAAAAGCACTTTCATTGAGAGGGGTTGCCAAGCTTCTAAGAAATTACGAGTTTCCAAAATACCAGCAAATATTTTTTCACCCAATTTTGATGATACTTGGTGGTAATGATCAGAACACAGTACCCACTTGGCTCACCAAATTTTGTTCTTCTAGGTTGAAGCGTTCGTCTACAGTAGCCGTTTTTATATTTAGGTTTCACTCTGTTTTCTCATATATAGATAGATGAATTTGGAACTCTGAATCCAACATGGTTTGAAGTAGCTCTTTGAAACTTGACAAAATAAAGGAGTTCTGAGTTTTGTCTCTTTGGTTTGTTTCCTCTTCAAGTAGCCCTAGGCACAGACTGCGAAAAAGCACTTTCATTGAGAGGGGTTGCCAAGCTTCTAAGAAATAACGAGTTTCCGAAATACCAGCAAATATTTTTTCACCCAATCTTGATGATACTTGGTGGTAATGATCAGAACACAGTACCCACTTGGCTCACCAAATTTTGTTCTTCTAGGTTGAAGCGTTCGTCTACAGTAGCAGTTTTTATATTTATGTTTCTCTCTGTTCTCTCCTATATAGATAGATGAATTTGGAACTCTAAATCCAACTTGGATTGTAGTAGCTCTTGGAAACTTGACAAAATAAAAAAGTTTTCAGTTTTGTCTCTATGGTTTGTTTCCTCTTCAAGTTGCCCTAAGCACAGACTGTGTAAGCACTTTCATTTAGATGGGTTGCCAAGCTGCTAAGAAATTACGAGTTTCCGAAATACCAGGAAATATTATTTCACTAAATCTTGATGATACTTGGTGGTAATGATCAGTACACAAATCCCACTTGGCTCACCAAATTTTGTTCTTCTAGGTTGAAGCGTTCGTCTACAGTAGTAGTTTTTTTTATATTTAGGTTTCTCTCTCTTCTCTCCTTTATAGATAGATTAATTTTAACTTTAAATCCAACATGGATTGTAGTAGCTCTTTGAAACTTGACAAAATAAAGGAGTTCTCAGTTTTGTCCCTATGGTTTGTTTCCTCTTCAAGTAGCCCTAGGCACAGACTGTGGAAAAGCACTTTCATTGAGAGGGGTTGCCAAGCTTCTAAAAATAACGAGTTTCCGAAATACCAGCATATATTTTTTCACCCAATCTTGATGATACTTGGTGGTAATGATCAGTACACAGATCTCACTTGGCTCACCAAATTGTGTTCTTCTAGGTTGAAGCGTTCGTCTACAGTAGCAGTTTTTATACTTAGGTTTCACTCTGTTCTCTCATATATAGATAGATGAATTTGGAACTCTAAATCCAACATGGTTTCTGGTAGCTCTTTGAAACTTGACAAAATAAAGGAGTTCTGAGTTTGTCTCTGTGGTTTGTGTCCTCTTCAAGTAGCCCTAGGCACAGACTGTGGAAAAGCACTTTAAATGAGAGGGGTTGCCAAGCTTCTAAGAAATAACGAGTTTCCGAAATACCAGCAAATATTTTTTCACCCAATCTTGATGATACTTGTTGATAATGATCAGTACACAGATCCCACTTGGCTCACCAAATTTTGTTCTTCTAGGTTGAAGCGTTCGTCTACAGTAGCAGTTTTTATATTTAGGTTTCGCTCTATTCTCTCCTGTATACATAGATGAATTTGGAACTCTAAATCCAACATGGTTTGTAGTAGCTCTTTGAAACTTGACAAAATAACGGAGTTCTCAGTTTTGTCTCTATGGATTGTTTCCTCTTCAATTAGCCCTAGGCACAGACTGTGGAAAAGCACTTTCATTGAGAGGTGTTGCCAAGCTTCTAAGAAATAACGAGTTTCCGAAATACCAGCAAATATTTTTTCACCCAATCTTAATGATACTTGTTGCTAATGATCAGTACACAAATCCCACTTGGCTCACCAAATTTTCTTCTTCTAGGTTGAAGCGTTCGTCTACAGTAGCAGTTTTTATATTTAGGTTTCTCTCTGTTCTCTCCTATATAGATAGATGAATTTGGAACTTTAAATCCAACATGGATTGTAGTAGCTCTTTGAAACATGACAAAATAAATGAGGTCTCAGTTTTGTCTCTATGGTTTGTTTCCTCTTCAAGTTGCCCTAGGCACAGACTGTGGAAAAGCACTTTCATTGAGAGGGTTGCCAAGCTTCTACGAAATAAGGAGTTTCCGAAATACCAGCAAATATTTTTTCACCCAATCTTGATGATACTTTGTGGGAATGATCAGTACACAGATCCCACTTGGCTCACCAAATTTTGTTCTTCTAGGTTGAAGCGTTCGTCTACAGTAGCAGTTTTTATATTTAGGTTTCACTCTCTTCTCTCATATATAGATAGATGAATTTGGAACTCTAAATCCAACATGGTTTGTAGTAGCTCCTTGAAACTTGACAAAATAAAGAATTCTGAGTTTTGTCTCTATGGTTTGTTTCCTCTTCAAGTAGCCCTAGGCACAGACTGTGGAAAACCACTTTCATTGAGAGGGGATGCCAAGCTTCTAAGAAATAACGAGTTTCCGAAATACCAGCAAATATTTTTTCACCCAATCTTGATGATACTTGTTGATAATGATCAGTACACAGATCCCACTTGGCTCACCAAATTTTGTTCTTCTAGGTTGAAGAGTTCGTCTACAATAGCAGTTTTTATATTTAGGTTTCACTCTGTTCTCTCATATATAGATAGATGAATTTGGAAATCTAAATCCAACATGGTTTGTAGTAGCTCTTAGATACTTGACAAAATAAAGGAGTTCTGAGTTTTGTCTCTATGGTTTGTTTCCTCTTCAAGTAGCCCTAGGCACACACTGTGGAAAACTACTTTCATTGAGAGGTGTTGCAAAGCTTCTAAGAAATAACGATTTTCCGAAATACCAGCAAATATTTTTTAACCCAATCTTGATGATACTGGTTGCAAATGATCAGTACACAAATCCCACTTGGCTCAACAAATTGTGTTCTTCTAGGTTGAAGCGGTGGCCTACATTAGAAGTTTTAATATTTAGGTTTCCCTCTGTTCTCTCATATAGATATATGAATTTGGAACACTAAATCCAACAATTTTGTAGTAGCTCTTTGAAACTTGACAAAATAAAGGAGATCTCAGTTTTGTCTCTATGGTTTGTTTCCTCTTCAAGTAGCCCTAGGCACAGACTGTGGAAAACCACTTTCATTGAGAGGGGTTGCCAAGCTTCTAAGAAATAACGAGTTTCCGAAATGTCAGCAAATATTTTTTGACCCAATCTTGATGATACTTGGTGGTAATAATCAGTACACAGTACCCACTTGGCTCACCAAATTTTGTTCTTCTAGGTTGAAGCGTTCGTCTACAGTAGCCGTTTTTATATTTAGGTTTCACTCTGTTCTCTCATATATAGATAGATGAATTTGGAACTCTAAATTCAACATGGTTTGTAGTAGCTCTTTGAAACTTGACAAAATAAAGGAGTTCTGAGTTTTGTCTCTATGGTTTGTGTCCTCTTCAAGTAACCCTAGGCGCAGAATGTGGAAAAGCACTTTCATTGAGAGGGGTTGCCAAGCTTCTAAGAAATAACGAGTTTCCGAAGTACCAGCAAATATTTTTTCACCCAATCTTGATGATACTTGTTGCTAATGATCAGTACACAGATCCCACTTGGCTCACCAAATTTTGTTCTTCAAGGTTGAAGTGTTCGTATACAGTAGCAATTTTTATATTTAGGTTTCCCTCTGTTCTCTCCTGTATACAGAGATGAATTTGGAACTCTAAATCCAACATGGTTTGTAGTAGCTCTTTGAAACTTGACAAAATAAGGAGTTCTCAGTTTTGTCTTTATGGTTTGTTTCCTCTTCAAGTAGCCCTAGGCAAAGACTGTGGAAAAGCACTTTCATTGAGAGAGTTTGCCAAGCTTCTAAGAAATTACAAGTTTCCGAAATACCAGCAAATATTTTTTCACCCAATCTTGATGATACTTGGTGGTAATGATCAGTACACAAGTCCCACTTGGCTCACCAAATTTTGTTCTTCTAGTTTGAAGCGTTCGTCTACAGTAGCAGTTTTTATATTTAGGTTTCTCTCTGTTCTCTCCTATATAGATAGATGAATTTGGAACTTTAAATCCAACATGGATTGTAGTAGCTCTTTGAAACTTGACAAAATAAATGAGGTCTCAGTTTTGTCTCTATGGTTTGTTTCCTCTTCAAGTAGCCCTAGGCACAGACTGTGGAAAAGCACTTTCATTGAGAGGGGTTGCCAAGCTTCTAAGAAATAACGAGTTTCCGAAATACCAGCAAATATTTTTTCACCCAATCTTGATGATACTTGGTGGGAATGATCAGTACACAGATCCCACTTGGCTCACCAAATTTTGTTCTTCTAGGTTGAAGCGTTCGTCTACAGTAGCAGTTTTTATATTTAGGTTTCACTCTGTTCTCTCATATATAGATAGATGAATTTGGAACTCTAAATCCAACATGGTTTGTAGTAGCTCCTTGAAACTTGACAAAATAAAAAATTCTGAGTTTTGTCTCTATGGTTTGTTTCCTCTTCAAGTAGCCCTAGGCACAGACTGTGGAATACCACTTTCATTGAGAGGGGTTGCCATGCTTCTAAGAAATAACGAGTTTCCGAAATGTCAGCAAATATTTTTTCACCCAATCTTGATGATACTTGGTGGTAATGATCAGTACACAGTACCCACTTGGCTCACCAAATTTTGTTCTTCTAGGTTGAAGCGTTCGTCTACAGTAGCCGTTTTTATATTTAGGTTTCACTCTGTTCTCTCATATATAGATAGATGAATTTGGAACTCTAAATCCAACATGGTTTGTAGTAGCTCTTTGAAACTTGACAAAATAAAGGAGTTCTGAGTTTTGTCTCTATGGTTTGTGTCCTCTCAAGTAACCCTAGGCGCAGAATGTGGAAAAGCACTTTCATTGAGAGGGGTTGCCAAGCTTCTAAGAAATAACGAGTTTCCGAAGTACCAGCAAATATTTTTTCACCCAATCTTGATGATACTGGTTGCTAATGATCAGTACACAAATCCCACTTGGCTCACCAAATTGTGTTCTTCTAGGTTGAAGCGTTCGCCTACAGTAGAAGTTTTTATATTTAGGTTTCCCTCTGTTCTCTCCTATATAGATATATGAATTTGGAACTCTAAATCCAACATGGTTTGTAGTAGCTCTTTGAAACTTGACAAAATAAAGGACTTCTCAGTTTTGTCTCTATGGTTTGATTCCTCTTCAAGTAGCCCTAGGCACAGACTGTGGAAAAGCACTTTCATTGAGAGAGTTTGCCAAGCTTCTAAGAAATTACAAGTTTCCGAAATATAAGCAAATATTTTTTCACCCAATCTTGATGATACTTGGTGGGAATGATCAGTACACAGTACCCACTTGGCTCACCATATTTTGTTCTTCTACTTTGAAGCGTTCGTCTACAGTAGCCGTTTTTATATTTAGGTTTCCCTCTGTTCTCTCCTATATAGATAGATGAATTTGGAACTCTAAATCCAACATGGTTTGTAGTAGCTCTTTGAAACTTGACAAAATAAAGGAGTTCTGAGATTTGTCTCTATGGTTTGTTTCCTCTTCAAGTTGCCCTACGCACAGACTGTGTAAGCACTTTCATTTAGATGGGTTGCCAAGCTGCTAAGAAATTACGAGTTTCCGAAATACCAGCAAATATTTTTTCACTAAATCTTGATGATACTTGGTGGTAATGATCAGTACACAAATCCCACTTGGCTCACCAAATTTTGTTCTTCTAGGTTGAAGCGTTCGTCTACAGTAGCAGTTTTTTTTATATTTATGTTTCTCTCTCTTCTCTCCTATATAAATAGATTAATTTTAACTTTAAATCCAACATGGATTGTAGTAGCTCTTTGAAACTTGACAAAATAAAGGAGTTCTCAGTTTTGCCTCTATGGTTTGTTACCTCTTCATGTAGCCCTAGGCACAGACTGTGGAAAAGCACTTTCATTGAGAGGGTTTGCCAAGCTTCTAAGAATAACGAGTTTCCGAAATACCAGCATATATTTTTTCACCCAATCTTGATGATACTTGGTGGTAATGATAAGTACACAGTTCCCACTTGGCTCACCAAATTGTGTTCTTCTAGGTTGAAGCGTTCGTCTACAGTAGCAGTTTTTATACTTAGGTTTCACTCTGTTCTCTCATATATAGATAGATGAATTTGGAACTCTAAATCCAACATGGTTTCTGGTAGCTCTTTGAAACTTGACAAAATAAAGGAGTTCTGAGTTTTGTCTCTATGGTTTGTTTCCTCTTCAAGTAGCCCTAGGCACAGACTGTGGAAAACCACTTTCATTGAGAGGGGTTGCCAAGCTTCTAAGAAATAACGAGTTTCCGAAATACTAGCAAATATTTTTTCACCCAATCTTGATGATACTTGTTGCTAATGATCAGTACACAAGTCCCACTTGGCTCACCAAATTTTGTTCTTCTAGTTTGAAGCGTTCGTCTACAGTAGCAGTTTTTATATTTAGGTTTCTCTCTGTTCTCTCCTATATAGATAGATGAATTTGGAACTTTAAATCCAACATGGATTGTAGTATCTCTTTGAAACTTGACAAAATAAATGAGGTCTCAGTTTTGTCTCTATGGTTTGTTTCCTCTTCAAGTAGCCCTAGGCACAGACTGTGGAAAAGCACTTTCATTGAGAGGGGTTGCCAAGCTTCTAAGAAATAACGAGTTTCCGAAATACCAGCAAATATTTTTTCACCCAATCTTGATGATACTTGGTGGGAATGATCAGTACACAGATCCCACTTGGCTCACCAAATTTTGTTCTTCTAGGTTGAAGCGTTCGTCTACAGTAGCAGTTTTTATATTTAGGTTTCACTCTGTTCTCTCATATATAGATAGATGAATTGGAACTCTAAATCCAACATGGTTTGTAGTAGCTCCTTGAAACTTGACAAAATAAAGAATTCTGAGTTTTGTCTCTATGGTTTGTTTCCTCTTCAAGTAGCCCTAGGCACAGACTGTGGAAAACCACTTTCATTGAGAGGGGTTGCCATGCTTCTAAGAAATAACGAGTTTCCGAAATGTCAGCAAATATTTTTTCACCCAATCTTGATGATACTTGGTGGTAATGATCAGTACACAGTACCCACTTGGCTCACCAAATTTTGTTCTTCTAGGTTGAAGCGTTCGTCTACAGTAGACGTTTTTATATTTAGGTTTCACTCTGTTCTCTCATATATAGATAGATGAATTTGGAACTCTAAATCGAACATGGTTTGTAGTATCTCTTTGAAACTTGACAAAATAAAGGAGTTCTGAGTTTTGTCTCTATGGTATGTGTCCTCTCAAGTAACACTAGGCGCAGAATGTGGAAAACTACTTTCATTGAGAGGGGTTGCAAAGCTTCTAAGAAAGAACGAGTTTCCGAAGTACCAGCAAATATTTTTTCACCCAATCTTGATGATACTGGTTGCTAATGATCAGTACACAAATCCCACTTGGCTCACCAAATTGTGTTCTTCTAGGTTGAAGCGTTCGCCTACAGTAGCAGTTTTTATATTTAGGTTTCTCTCTGTTCTCTCCTATAGAGATAGATGAATTTGGAACTCTAAATCCAACATGGTTTGTAGTAGATCTTTGAAACTTGACAAAATAAAGGAGATCTCAGTTTTGTCTCTATGGTTTGTTTCCTCTTCAAGTAGCCCTAGGCATCGACTGTGGAAAACCACTTTCTTTGAGAGGGGTTGCCAAGCTTCTAAGAAATAACGAGTTTAGGAAATATCAGCAAATATTTTTTCACCCAATCTTGATGATACTGGTTGCTAATGATCAGTACACAAATCCCACTTGGCTCACCAAATTGTGTTCTTCTAGGTTGAAGCGTTCGCCTACAGTAGAAGTTTTTATATTTAATTTTCCCTCTGTTCTCTCCTATATAGATAGATGAATTTGGAACTCTAAATCCAACATGGTTTGTAGTAGCTCTTTGAAGCTTGACAAAATAAAGTAGTTCTCAGTTATGTCTCTATGGTTTGTTTCCTCTTCAAGTAGCCCTAGGCACAGACTGTGGAAAAAGCACTTACATTGAGAGAGTTTGCCAAGCTTCTAAGAAATTACAAGTTTTTGAAATACCAGCAAATATTTTTTCACCCAATTTTGATGATACTTGGTTGTAATGATCAGTACACAAGTCCCACGTGGCTCACCAAATTTTATTCTTCTAAGTTGAAGCGTTCGTGTACAGTAGCAGTTTTTATATTTAGGTTTCGCTGTGTTCTCTCCTGTATAGATAGATGTATTTGGAACTCTAAATCCAACATGGTTTGTAGTAGCTCTTTGAAACTTGACAAAATAAAGGAGTTCTCAGTTTTGTCTCTATGGTTTGTTTCCTCTTCAAGTAGCCCTAGGCACAGACTGTGGAAAAGCACTTTCATTGAGAGGGGTTGCCAAGCTTCTAAGAAATAACGAGTTTCCGAAATACCAGCAAATATTTTTTCACCCAATATTGATGATACTTGGTGGTAATGATCAGTACACAGATCCCACTGGGCTCACCAAATTTTGTTCTTCTAGGTTGAAGCGTTCGTCTAGAGTAGCAGTTTTTATATTTAGGTTTCACTCTGTTGTCTCATATATAGATACATGAATTTGGAACTCTAAATCCAACATGGTTTGTAGTAGCTCTTTGAAACTTGACAAAATAAAGGAGTTCTGAATTTTGTCTCTATGGTTTGTTTCCTCCTCAAGTAGCCCTAGGCGCAGACTGTGGAAAAGCACTTTCATTGAGAGGGGTTGCCAAGCTTCTAAACAATAACGAGTTTCCGAAGTACCAGCAAATATTTTTTCACCCAATCTTGATGATACTTGGTGGTAATGATCAATACACAGATCCCACTTGGCTCCCCAAATTTTGTTCTTCTAGGTTGAAGCGTTCGTCTACAGTAGCCGTTTTTATATTTAGGTTTCATTCTGTTCTCTCATATATAGATAGATGAATTTGGAACTCTAAATCCAACATGGTTTGTAGTAGCTCATTGAAACTTGACAAAATAAAGGAGTACTGAGTTTTGTCTCTATGGTTTGTTTCTTCTTCAAGTAGCCCTAGGCGCTGACAGTGGAAAAGCACTTTCATTGAGAGTGGTGGCCAAGCTTCTAAGAAATAACGAGTTTCCGAAGTACCAGCAAATATTTTTTCACCCAATGTTGATGATACTGGTTGCTAATGATCAGTACACAAATCCCACTTGCTCACCAAATTGTGTTCTTCTAGGTTGAAGCGTTCGCCTATAGTAGAATTGTTTATATTTAGGTTTCCCTCTGTTCTGTCCTATATAGATATATGAATTTGGAACTCTAAATCCAACATGGTTTGTAGTAGCTCTTTGAATCTTGACAAAAAAAAGGAGTTCTCAGTTTTGTCTCTACGGTTTGTTTCCTCTTCAAGTAGCCCTAGGCACAGACTGTGGAAAAGCATTTTCATTGAGAGAGTTTGCCAAGCTTCAAAGAAATTACAAGTTTCCGAAGTACCAGCAAATATTTTTTCACCCAATGTTGATGATACTGGTTGCTAATGATCAGTACACAAATCCCACTTGGCTCACCAAGTTGTGTTCTTCTAGGTTGAAGCGTTCGCCTATAGTAGAATTGTTTATATTTAGGTTTCAATCTGTTCTCTACTATATAGATATATGAATTTGGAACTCTAAATCCAACATGGTTTGTAGTAGATCTTTGAAACTTGACAAAATAAAGGAGTTCTCAGTTTTTTCCCTATGGATTGTTTCCTCTTAAAGTAGCCCTAGGCAAACACTGTGGAAAAGCACTTTCATTGAGAGGGGTTGCCAAGCTTCTAAGAAATAACGAGTTTCCGAAATATCAGCAAATATTTTTTCACCCAATCTTGATGATACTTGGTTGTAATGATCAATACACAGTACCCACTTGGCTCACCAAATTTTGTTCTTCTAGGTTGAAGCGTTCGTCTATAGTAGCCGTTTTTATATTTAGGTTTCACTCTGTTCTCTCATATATAGATAGATGAATTTGGAACTCTAAATCCAACATGGTTTGTAGTAGCTCTTTGAAACTTGCAAAATAAAGGAGTTCTGAGTTTTGTCTCTATGGTTTGTTTCCTCTTCAAGTAGCCCTAGGCGCAGACTGTGGAAAAGCACTTTCATTGAGAGGGGTTGCCAAGCTTCTAAAAAATAACGAGTTTCCGAAGTTCCAGCAAATATTTTTTCACCCAATCTTGATGATACTTGGTGGTAATGATCAGTACACAAATCCCACTTGGCTCACCATATTTTGTTCTTCTAGGTTGAAGCGTTCGTCTACAGTAACAGTTTTTATATTTAGGTTTCCCTCTGCTCTCTCCTGTATAGATAGATGAATTTGGAACTCTAAATCCAACATGGTTTGTAGTAGTTCTTTGAAACTTGACAAAATAAAGGAGTTCTCAGTTTTGTCTCTATGGATTGTTTCCTCTTCAATTAGCACTAGGCACAGACTGTGGAAAAACACTTTCATTGAGAGGGGTTGCCAAGCTTCTAAGAAATAACGAGTTTCCGAAGTACCAGCAAATATTTTTTTACCCAATCTTGATGATACTTGGTGGGAATGATCAGTACACAGATCCCACTTGGCTCACCAAATTTTGTTCTTCTAGTTTGAAGCGTTCGTCTACAGTAGTCGTTTTTATATTTAGGTTTCACTCTGTTCTCTCATATATAGATAGATGAATTTGGAACTCTAATCCAACATGGTTTGTAGTAGCTCTTTGAAACTTGACAAAATAAAGGAGTTCTCAATTTTGTCTCTATGGTTTGTTTCCTCTTCAAGTAGCCCTAGGCGCAGACTCTGGAAAAGCACTTTCATTGAGAGGGGTTGCCAAGCTTCTAAGAAATAACGAGTTTCCGAAGTACCAGCAAATATTTTTTCACCCAATCTTGATGATACTTGTTGCTAATGGTCAGTACACAGATCCCACTTGGCTCACCAAATTTTGTTCTTCTAGGTTGAAGCGTTCGTCTACAGTAGCAGTTTTTATATTTAGGTTTCCCTCTGTTCTCTCCTGTATAGATAGATGAATTTGGAACTCTAAATCCAACATGGTTTGTAGTAGCTCTTTGAAACTTGACAAAATAAAGTAGTTCTCAGTTTTGTCTCTATGGTTGTTTCCTCTTAAAGTATCCCTAGGCACAGACTGTGGAAAAGCACTTTCATTGAGAGGGGTTGCCAAGCTTCTAAGAAATAACGAGTTTCCTAAATACCAGCAAATATTTTTTCACCCAATCTTGATGATACTTGTTGCTAATGATTAGTACACAAATTCCACTTGGCTCACCAAATTTTATTCTTCTACGTTGAAGCGTTCGTCTACAGTAGCAGTTTTTATATTTAGGATTCTCTCTGTTCTCTCCTATATAGAATGATGAATTTGGAACTTTAAATCCAACATGGATTGTAGTAGCTCTTTGAAACTTGACAAAATAAAGGAGGTCTCTGTTTTGTCTCTATGGTTTGTTTCCTCTTCAAGTAGCCCTAGGCTCAGACTGTGGAAAAGCACTTTCATTGAGAGGGGATGCCAAGCTTCTAAGAAATAACGAGTTTCCGAAATACCAGCAAATATTTTTTCACCCAATCTTGATGATACTTGGTGGGAATGATCAGTACACAGATCCCACTTGGCTCACCAAATTTTGTTCTTCTAGGTTGAAGCGTTCGTCTACAGTAGCCGTTTTTATATTTAGGTTTCCCTCTGTTCTCTCATATATAGATAGATGAATTTGGAACTCTAAATCCAACATGGTTTGTAGTAGCTCTTTGAAACTTGACAAAAAAAGAATTCTGTGTTTTGTCTCTATGGTTTGTTTCCTCTTCAAGTAGCCCTAGGCACAGTCTGTGGAAAACCACTTTCATTGAGAGGGGTAGCCAAGCTTCTAAGAAATAACGAGTTTCCGAAATGTCAGCAAATATTTTTTCACCCAATCTTGATGATACTTGGTGGTAATGATCAGTACACAGTACCCACTTGGCTCACCAAATTTTGTTCTTCTAGGTTGAAGCGTTCGTCTACAGTAGCCGTTTTTATATTTTGGTTTCACTGTGTTCTCTCATATATAGATAGATGAATTTGGAACTCTAAATCCAACATGGTTTGTAGTAGCTCTTTGAAACTTGACAAAATAAAGGAGTTCTCAGTTTTGTCTCTATGGTTTGTGTCCTCTTCAAGTAACCCTAGGCGCAGACTGTGGAAAAGCACTTTCATTGAGATGGGTTGCCAAGCTTCTAAGAAATAACGAGTTTCCGATGTACCAGCAAATATTTTTTCACCCAATCTTGATGATACTTGTTGCTAATGATCAGTACACAGATCCAACTTGGCTCACCAAATTTTGTTCTTCTAGGTTGAAGCGTTCTTCTACAGTAGCAGTTTTTATATTTAGGTTTCCCTCTGTTCTCTCCTGTATAGATAGATGAATTTGGAACTCTAAATCCAAATGGTTTGTAGTAGCTCTTTGAAACTTGACAAAATAAAGGAGTTCTGAGTTTTGTCTCTATGGTTTGTTTCCTCTTCAAGAGGCCTAGGCACAGACTGTGGAAAAGCACTTTAATTGAGAGGGGTTGCCAAGCTTCTGAGAAATAACGAGTTTCCGAAATACCAGCAAATATTTTTTCACCCAATCTTGATGATACTTGGTGGGAATGATCAGTACACAGATCCCACTTGGCTCACCAAATTTTGTTCTTCTAGTTTGAAGCGTTCGTCTACAGTAGTCGTTTTTTATATTTAGGTTTCACTCTGTTCTCTCATATATAGATAGATGAATTTGGAACTCTAATCCAACATGGTTTGTAGTAGCTCTTTGAAACTTGACAAAATAAAGGAGTTCTCAGTTTTGTCTCTATGGTTTGTTTCCTGTTCAAGTAGCCCTAGGCGCAGACTCTGGAAAAGCACTTTCATTGAGAGGGGTTGCCAAGCTTCTAAGAAATAACGAGTTTCTGAAGTACCAGCAAATATTTTTTTCACCCAATCTTGATGATACTTGTTGCTAATGGTCAGTACACAGATCCCACTTGGCTCACCAAATTTTGTTCTTCTAGGTTGAAGCGTTCGTCTACAGTAGCAGTTTTTATATTTAGGTTTCACTCTGTTCTCTCCTGTATAGATAGATGAATTTGGAAGTCTAAATCCAACATGGTTTGTAGTAGCTCTTTGAAACTTGACAAAATAAAGTAGTTCTCAGTTTTCTCTCTATGGTTGTTTCCTCTTCAAGTAGCCTAGGCACAGAATGTGGAAAAGCACTTTCATTGAGAGGGGTTGCCAAGCTTCTAAGAAATAACGAGTTTCCTAAATACCAGCAAATATTTTTTCACCCAATCTTGATGATACTTGTTGATAATGATCTGTACACAGATCCCACTTGGCTCACCAAATTTTGTTCTTCTAGGTTGAAGCGTTCGTCTACAGTAGCAGTTTTTATATTTAGGTTTCGCTCTATTCTCTCCTGTATACATAGATGAATTTGGAACTCTAAATCCAACATGGTTTGTAGTAGCTTTTTGAAACTTGACAAAATAAAGGAGGTCTCAGTTTTGTCTCTATGGTTTGTTTCCTCTTCAAGTAGCCCTAGGCTCAGACTGTGGAAAAGCACTTTCATTGAGAGGGGATGCCAAGCTTCTAAGAAATAACGAGTTTCCGAAATACCAGCAAATATTTTTTTCACCCAATCTTGATGATACTTGGTGGGAATGATCAGTACACAGATCCCACTTGGCTCACCAAATTTTGTTCTTCTAGGTTGAAGCGTTCGTCTACAGTAGCCGTTTTTATATTTACGTTTCCCTCTGTTCTCTCTTATATAGATAGATGAATTTGGAACTCTAAATCCAACATGGTTTGTAGTAGCTCTTTGAAACTTGACAAAATAAAGAATTCAGAGTTTTGTCTCTATGGTTTGTTTCCTCTTCAAGTAGCCCTAGGCACAGACTGTGGAATACCACTTTGATTGAGAGGGGTTGCCAAGCTTCTAAGAAATAACGAGTTTCCAAAATGTCAGCAAATATTTTTTCACCCAATCTTGATGATACTTGGAGGTAATGATCAGCACACAGTACCCACTTGGCTCACCAAATTTTGTTCTTCTAGGTTGAAGCGTTCTTCTACAGTACCCGTTTTTATATTTAGGGTTCACTGTGTTCTCTCATATATAGATAGATGAATTTGGAACTCTAAATCCAACATGGTTTGTAGTAGCTCTTTGAAACTTGACAAAATAAAGGAGTTCTGAGTTTTGTCTCTATGGTTTGTGTCCTCTTCAAGTAACCCTAGGCGCAGACTGTGGAAAAGCACTTTCATTGAGAGGGGTTGCCAAGCTTCTAAGAAATAACGAGTTTCCGATGTACCAGCAAATATTTTTTCACCCAATCTTGATGATACTTGTTGCTAATGATCAGTACACAGATCCCACTTGGCTCACCGAATTTTGTTCTTCTAGGTTGAATCGTTCTTCTACAGTAGCAGTTTTTATATTTAGGTTTCCCTCTGTTCTCTCCTGTATAGATAGATGAATTTGGAACTCTAAATCCAACATGGTTTGTAGTAGCTCTTTGAAACTTGACAAAATAAAGGAGTTCTCAGTTTTGTCTCTATGGTTTGTTTCCTCTTCAAGTATCCCTAGGCACAGACTGTGGAAAAGCACTTTCATTGAGAGGGGTTGCCAAGCTTTTAAGAAATAACGAGTTTCCAAAATACCAGCAAATATTTTTTCACCCAATCTTGATGATACTTGGTGGTAATGATCAGTACACAGATCCCACTTGGCTCACCAAATTTTGTTCTTCTAGGTTGAAGCGTTCGTCTACAGTAGCAGTTTTTATATTTAGGTTTCACTCTGTTCTCTCATATATAGATAGATGAATTTGGAACTCTAAATCCAACATGGTTTGTAGTAGCTCTTTGAAACTTGACAAAATAAAGGAGTTCTGAGTTTTGTCTCTATGGTTTGTTTCCTCTTCAAGAGGCCTAGGCAAAGACTGTGGAAAAGCACTTTAATTGAGAGGGGTTGCCAAGCTTCTGAGAAATAACGAGTTTCCGAAATACCAGCAAATATTTTTCACCCAATCTTGATGATACTTGGTGGGAATGATCAGTACACAGATCCCACTTGGCTCACCAAATTTTGTTCTTCTAGTTTGAAGCGTTCGTCTACAGTAGTCGTTTTTATATTTAGGTTTCACTCTGTTCTCTCATATATAGATAGATGAATTTGGAACTCTAATCCAACATGGTTTGTAGTAGCTCTTTGAAACTTGACAAAATAAAGGAGTTCTCAGTTTTGTCTCTATGGTTCGTTTCCTCTTCAAGTAGCCCTAGGCGCAGACTCTGGAAAAGCACTTTTATTGAGATGGGTTGCCAAGCTTCTAAGAAATAACGAGTTTCCGAAGTACCAGCAAATATTTTTTCACCCAATCTTGATGATACTTGTTGCTAATGGTCAGTACACAGATCCCACTTGGCTCACCAAATTTTGTTCTTCTAGGTTGAAGCGTTCGTCTACAGTAGCAGTTTTTATATTTAGGTTTCCCTCTGTTCTCTCCTGTATAGATAGATGAATTTGGAAGTCTAAATCCAACATGGTTTGTAGTAGCTCTTTGAAACTTGACAAAATAAAGTAGTTCTCAGTTTTGTCTCTATGGTTGTTTCCTCTTCAAGTAGCCCTATTCACAGACTGTGGAAAAGCACTTTCATTGAGAGGGGTTGCCAAGTTTCTAAGAAATAACGAGTTTCCTAAATACCAGCAAATATTTTTTCACCCAATCTTGATGATACTTGTTGATAATGATCAGTACACAGATCCCACTTGGCTCACCAAATTTTGTTCTTCTAGGTTGAAGCGTTCGTCTACAGTAGCAGTTTTTATATTTAGGTTTCGCTCTATTCTCTCCTGTATACATAGATGAATTTGGAACTCTAAATCCAACATGGTTTGTAGTAGCTCTTTGAAACTTGACAAAATAACGGAGTTCTCAGTTTTGTCTCTATGGATTGTTTCCTCTTCAATTAGCCCTAGGCACAGACTGTGGAAAAGCACTTTCATTGAGAGGTGTTGCCAAGGTTCTAAGAAATAACAAGTTTCCAAAATACCAGCAAATATTTTTTCACCCAATCTTGATGATACTTGTTGCTAATGATTAGTACACAAATCCGACTTGGCTCACCAAATTTTGTTCTTCTAGGTTAAAGCGTTCGTCTACAGTAGCAGTTTTTATATTTAGGATTCTCTCTGTTCTCTCCTATATAGATAGATGAATTTGGAACTTTAAATCCAACATGGATTGTAGTAGCTCTTTGAAACTTGACAAAATAAAGGAGGTCTCAGTTTTGTCTCTATGGTTTGTTTCCTTTTCAAGTAGCCCTAGGCTCAGACTGTGGAAAAGCACTTTCATTGAGAGGGGATGCCAAGCTTCTAAGAAATAACGAGTTTCCGAAATACCAGCAAATATTTTTTTCACCCAATCTTGATGAACCTTGGTGGGAATGATCAGTACACAGATCCCACTTGGCTCACCAAATTTTGTTCTTCTAGGTTGAAGCGTTCGTCTACAGTAGCCGTTTTTATATTTACGTTTCCCTCTGTTCTCTCATATATAGATAGATGAATTTGGAACTCTAAATCCAACATGGTTTGTAGTAGCTCTTTAAAACTTGACAAAATAAAGAATTCTGAGTTTTGTCTCTATGGTTTGTTTCCTCTTCAAGTAGCCCTAGGCACAGACTGTGGAAAACCACTTTCATTGAGAGGGGTTGCCAAGCTTCTAAGAAATAACGAGTTTCCAAAATTTCAGCAAATATTTTTTCACCCAATCTTGATGATACTTGGAGGTAATGATCAGTACACAGTACCCACTTGGCTCACCAAATTTTGTTCTTCTAGGTTGAAGCGTTCGTCTACAGTAGCCGTTTTTATATTTAGGGTACACTGTGTTCTCTCATATATAGATAGATGAATTTGGAACTCTAAATCCAACATGGTTTGTAGTAGCTCTTTGAAACTTGACAAAATAAAGGAGTTCTGAGTTTTGTCTCTATGGTTTGTGTCCTCTTCAAGTAACCCTAGGCGCAGACTGTGGAAAAGCACTTTCATTGAGAGGGGTTGCCAAGCTTCTAAGATATAACGAGTTTCCGATGTACCAGCAAATATTTTTTCACCCAATCTTGATGATACTTGTTGCTAATGATCAGTACACAGATCCCACTTGGCTCACCGAATTTTGTTCTTCTAGGTTGAAGCGTTCTGCTACAGTAGCAGTTTTTATATTTAGGTTTCCCTCTGTTCTCTCCTGTATAGATAGATGAATTTGGAACTCTAAATCCAACATGGTTTGTAGTAGCTCTTTGAAACTTGACAAAATAAAGGAGTTCTCAGTTTTGTCTCTATGGTTTGTTTCCTCTTCAAGTATCCCTAGGCACAGACTGTGGAAAAGCACTTTCATTGACAGGGGTTGCCAAGCTTTTAAGAAATAACGAGTTTCCAAAATACCAGCAAATATTTTTTCACCCAATCTTGATGATACTTGGTGGTAATGATCAGTACACAGATCCCACTTGGCTCACCAACTTTTGTTCTTCTAGGTTGAAGCGTTCGTCTACAGTAGCAGTTTTTATATTTAGGTTTCACTCTGTTCTCTCATATATAGATAGATGAATTTGGAACTCTAAATCCAACATGGTTTGTAGTAGCTCTTTGAAACTTGACAAAATAAAGGAGTTCTGAGTTTTGTCTGTATGGTTTGTTTCCTCTTCAAGAGGCCTAGGCACAGACTGTGGAAAAGCACTTTAATTGAGAGGGGTTGCCAAGCTTCTGAGAAATAACGAGTTTCCGAAATACCAGCAAATATTTTTTCACCCAATCTTGATGATACATGTTTCTAATGATCAGTCCACAGATCCCGCTTGGCTCACCAAATTTTGTTCTTCTAGGTTGAAGCGTTCGTCTACAGTAGCAGTTTTTATATTTAGGTTTCACTCTGTTCTCTCATATATAGATAGATGAATTTGGAACTCTAAATCCAACATGGTTTGTAGTAGCTCTTTGAAACTTGACAAAATAAAGGAGTTCTGAGATTTGTCTCTATGGTTTGTTTCCTCTTCAAGTAGCCCTAGGCACCGACTGTGGAAAACCACTTTCATTTAGAGGTGTTGCCAAGCTTCTAAGAAATAACGAGTTTCCGAAATACCAGCAAATATTTTTTTACCCAATCTTGATGATACTTGGTGGTAATGATCAGTACACATATCCCACTTGGCTCACCAAATTTTGTTCTTCTAGGTTGAAGCGTTCGTCTACAATAGTCGTTTTTATATTTAGGTTTCACTCTGTTCTCTCATATATAGATAGATGAATTTGGAACTCTAATCCAACATGGTTTGTAGAAGCTCTTTGAAACGTGACAAAATAAAGAAGTTCTCAGTTTTGTCTCTATGGTTTGTTTCCTCTTCAAGTAGCCCTAGGCCCAGACTCTGGAAAAGCACTTTCATTGAGAGGGGTTGCCAAGCTTCTAAGAAATAACGAGTTTCCGAAGTACCAGCAAATATTTTTTCACCCAATCTTGATGATACTGGTTGCTAATGATCAGTACACAAATCCCACTTGGCTCACCAAATTGTGTTCTTCTAGGTTGAAGCGTTCGCCTACAGTAGAAGTTTTTATATTTAGGTTTCCCTCTGTTCTCTCCTATATAGATATGTGAATATGGAACTCTAAATCCAACATCGTTTGTAGTAGCTCTTTGAAACTTGACAAAATAAAAGAGTTCTCAGTTTTGTCTCTATGGTTTGTTTCCTCTTCAAGTAGCCCTAGGCACAGACTGTGGAAAAGCACTTTCATTGAGAGAGTTTGCCAAGCTTCTAAGACATTACAAGTTTCCGAAATACCAGCAAATATTTTTGCACCCAATCTTGATGATACTTGGTGGTAATGATCAGTACACAAATCCCACTTGGCTCATCAAATTTTTTTCTTCTAGGTTGAAACGTTCGTCTACAGTAGCAGTTTTTATATTTAGGTTTCTCTCTGTTCTCTCCTATATAGATAGATAAATTTGGAACTCTAAATCCAACATGGATTGTAGTAGCTCATTGAAACTTGACAAAATAAAGGAGTTCTCAGTTTTGTCTCTATGGTTTGTTTCCTCTTCAAGTAGACCTAGGCACAGACTGTGGAAAAGCACTTTCATTGAGAGGGGTTGCCAAGCTTCTAAGAAATAACGAGTTCCGAAATACCAGCAAATATTTTTTCACCCAATCTTGATGATACTTGGTGGTAATGATCAGTACACAGATCCCACTTGGCTCACCAAATTTTGTTCTTCTAGGTTGAAGCGTTCTTCTACAGTAGCAGTTTTTATATTTAGGTTTCTCTCTGTTCTCTCCTATATAGATAGATGAATTTGGAACTCTAAATCCAACATGGATTGTAGTAGCTCTTTGAAACTTGACAAAATAAAGGAGTTCTCCGTTTTGTCTCTATGGTTTGTTTTCTCTTCAAGTGGCCCTAGGCACAGACTGTGGAAGCACTTTCATTGAGATGGGTTGCCAAGCTTCTAAGAAATAACGAGTTTCCAAAATACCAGCAAATATTTTTTCACGCAATCTTGATGATACTTGGTGGTAATGATCAGTACACAAATCCCACTTGGCTCACCAAATTTTGTTCTTCTAGGTTGAAGCGTTCGTCTACAGTAGCAGTTATTATATTTAGGTTTCTCTCTGGTCTCTCCTATATAGATAGATGAATTTGGAACTTTAAATCCAACATGGATTGTAGTAGCTCTTTGAAACTTGACAAAATAAAGGAGTTCTCAGTTTTGTCTCTATGGTTTGTTTCCTCTTCAAGTATCCCTAGGCACAGACTGTGGAAAAGCACTTTCATTGAGAGGGGTTGCCAAGCTTCTAAGAAATAACGAGTTTCCGAAATATCAGCAAATATTTTTTCACCCAATCTTGATGATACTTGGTGGTAATGATCAGTACACAGTACCCACTTGGCTCACCAAATTTTGTTCTTCTAGGTTGAAGCGTTCTTCTACAGTAGCCGTTTTTATATTTAGGTTTCACTCTGTTCTCTCATATATAGAAAGATGAATTTGGAACTCTAAATCCAACATGGTTTGTAGTAGCTCTTTGAAACTTGACAAAATAAAGGAGTTCTGAGTTTTGTCTCTATGGTTTGTTTCCTCTTCAAGTAGCCCTAGGCACAGAGTGTGGAAAAGCACTTTCATTGAGAGTGGTTGCGAAGCTTAAGAAATAACGAGTTTCCGAAGTACCAGCAAATATTTCTTCACCCAATCTTGATGATACTTGTTGCTAATGATCAGTACACAAATCCCACTTGGCTCACCAAATTTTGTTCTTCTAGGTTGAAGCGTTCGTCTACAGTAGCAGTTTTTATATTTAGGTTTCCCTCTGTTCTCTCCTGTATAGATAGATGAATTTGGAACTCTAAATTCAACATGGTTTGTAGTAGCTCTTTGAAACTTGACAAAATAAAGGAGTTCTGAGATTTGTCTCTATGGATTGTTTCCTCTTCAATTAGCACTAGTCACACACTGGGGAAAAGCACTTTCATTGAGAGGGGTTGCCAAGCTTCTAAGAAATAACGAGTTTCTGAAATACCAGCAAATATTTTTTCACCCAATCTTGATGATACTTGGTGCTAATGATCAGTACACAAATCCCACTTGGCTCACCACATTGTGTTCTGCTAGGTTGAAGCGTTCGCCTACAGTAGCAGTTTTTATATTTAGGTTTCCCTCTGTTCTCTCCTATATAGACATATGAATTTGGAACTCTAAATCCAACATGGTTTGTAGTAGCTCTTTGAAACTTGACAAAATAAAGGAGTTCTGAGTTTTGTCTCTATGGTTTGTTTCCTCTTCAAGAGGCCTAGGCAAAGACTGTGGAAAAGCACTTTAATTGAGAGGGGTTGCCAAGCTTCTGAGAAATAACGAGTTTCCGAAATACCAGCAAATATTTTTTCACCCAATCTTGATGATACTTGGTGGGAATGATCAGTACACAGATCCCACTTGGCTCACCAAATTTTGTTCTTCTAGTTTGAAGCGTTCGTCTACAGTAGTCGTTTTTATATTTAGGTTTCACTCTGTTCTCTCATATATAGATAGATGAATTTGGAACTCTAATCCAACATGGTTTGTAGTAGCTCTTTGAAACTTGACAAAATAAAGGAGTTCTCAGTTTTGTCTCTATGGTTCGTTTCCTCTTCAAGTAGCCCTAGGCGCAGACTCTGGAAAAGCACTTTTATTGAGAGGGGTTGCCAAGCTTCTAAGAAATAACGAGTTTCCGAAGTACCAGCAAATATTTTTTCACCCAATCTTGATGATACTTGTTGCTAATGGTCAGTACACAGATCCCACTTGGCTCACCAAATTTTGTTCTTCTAGGTTGAAGCGTTCGTCTACAGTAGCAGTTTTTATATTTAGGTTTCCCTCTGTTCTCTCCTGTATAGATAGATGAATTTGGAAGTCTAAATCCAACATGGTTTGTAGTAGCTCTTTGAAACTTGACAAAATAAAGTAGTTCTCAGTTTTGTCTCTATGGTTGTTTCCTCTTCAAGTAGCCCTATTCACAGACTGTGGAAAAGCACTTTCATTGAGAGGGGTTGCCAAGTTTCTAAGAAATAACGAGTTTCCTAAATACCAGCAAATATTTTTTCACCCAATCTTGATGATACTTGTTGATAATGATCAGTACACAGATCCCACTTGGCTCACCAAATTTTGTTCTTCTAGGTTGAAGCGTTCGTCTACAGTAGCAGTTTTTATATTTAGGTTTCGCTCTATTCTCTCCTGTATACATAGATGAATTTGGAACTCTAAATCCAACATGGTTTGTAGTAGCTCTTTGAAACTTGACAAAATAACGGAGTTCTCAGTTTTGTCTCTAGGGATTGTTTCCTCTTCAATTAGCCCTAGGCACAGACTGTGGAAAAGCACTTTCATTGAGAGGTGTTGCCAAGGTTCTAAGAAATAACAAGTTTCCAAAATACCAGCAAATATTTTTTCACCCAATCTTGATGATACTTGTTGCTAATGATTAGTACACAAATCCGACTTGGCTCACCAAATTTTGTTCTTCTAGGTTAAAGCGTTCGTCTACAGTAGCAGTTTTTATATTTAGGATTCTCTCTGTTCTCTCCTATATAGATAGATGAATTTGGAACTTTAAATCCAACATGGATTGTAGTAGCTCTTTGAAACTTGACAAAATAAAGGAGGTCTCAGTTTTGTCTCTATGGTTTGTTTCCTTTTCAAGTAGCCCTAGGCTCAGACTGTGGAAAAGCACTTTCATTGAGAGGGGATGCCAAGCTTCTAAGAAATAACGAGTTTCCGAAATACCAGCAAATATTTTTTTCACCCAATCTTGATGAACCTTGGTGGGAATGATCAGTACACAGATCCCACTTGGCTCACCAAATTTTGTTCTTCTAGGTTGAAGCGTTCGTCTACAGTAGCCGTTTTTATATTTACGTTTCCCCTCTGTTCTCTCATGTATAGATAGATGAATTTGGAACTCTAAATCCAACATGGTTTGTAGTAGCTCTTTAAAACTTGACAAAATAAAGAATTCTGAGTTTTGTCTCTATGGTTTGTTTCCTCTTCAAGTAGCCCTAGGCACAGACTGTGGAAAACCACTTTCATTGAGAGGGGTTGCCAAGCTTCTAAGAAATAACGAGTTTCCAAAATTTCAGCAAATATTTTTTCACCCAATCTTGATGATACTTGGAGGTAATGATCAGTACACAGTACCCACTTGGCTCACCAAATTTTGTTCTTCTAGGTTGAAGCGTTCGTCTACAGTAGCCGTTTTTATATTTAGGGTACACTGTGTTCTCTCATATATAGATAGATGAATTTGGAACTCTAAATCCAACATGGTTTGTAGTAGCTCTTTGAAACTTGACAAAATAAAGGAGTTCTGAGTTTTGTCTCTATGGTTTGTGTCCTCTTCAAGTAACCCTAGGCGCAGACTGTGGAAAAGCACTTTCATTGAGAGGGGTTGCCAAGCTTCTAAGATATAACGAGTTTCCGATGTACCAGCAAATATTTTTTCACCCAATCTTGATGATACTTGTTGCTAATGATCAGTACACAGATCCCACTTGGCTCACCGAATTTTGTTCTTCTAGGTTGAAGCGTTCTGCTACAGTAGCAGTTTTTATATTTAGGTTTCCCTCTGTTCTCTCCTGTATAGATAGATGAATTTGGAACTCTAAATCCAACATGGTTTGTAGTAGCTCTTTGAAACTTGACAAAATAAAGGAGTTCTCAGTTTTGTCTCTATGGTTTGTTTCCTCTTCAAGTATCCCTAGGCACAGACTGTGGAAAAGCACTTTCATTGAGAGGGGTTGCCAAGCTTTTAAGAAATAACGAGTTTCCAAAATACCAGCAAATATTTTTTCACCCAATCTTGATGATACTTGGTGGTAATGATCAGTACACAGATCCCACTTGGCTCACCAACTTTTGTTCTTCTAGGTTGAAGCGTTCGTCTACAGTAGCAGTTTTTATATTTAGGTTTCACTCTGTTCTCTCATATATAGATAGATGAATTTGGAACTCTAAATCCAACATGGTTTGTAGTAGCTCTTTGAAACTTGACAAAATAAAGGAGTTCTGAGTTTTGTCTGTATGGTTTGTTTCCTCTTCAAGAGGCCTAGGCACAGACTGTGGAAAAGCACTTTAATTGAGAGGGGTTGCCAAGCTTCTGAGAAATAACGAGTTTCCGAAATACCAGCAAATATTTTTTCACCCAATCTTGATGATACATGTTTCTAATGATCAGTACACAGATCCCGCTTGGCTCACCAAATTTTGTTCTTCTAGGTTGAAGCGTTCGTCTACAGTAGCAGTTTTTATATTTAGGTTTCACTCTGTTCTCTCATATATAGATAGATGAATTTGGAACTCTAAATCCAACATGGTTTGTAGTAGCTCTTTGAAACTTGACAAAATAAAGGAGTTCTGAGATTTGTCTCTATGGTTTGTTTCCTCTTCAAGTAGCCCTAGGCACCGACTGTGGAAAACCACTTTCATTTAGAGGTGTTGCCAAGCTTCTAAGAAATAACGAGTTTCCGAAATACCAGCAAATATTTTTTTACCCAATCTTGATGATACTTGGTGGTAATGATCAGTACACATATCCCACTTGGCTCACCAAATTTTGTTCTTCTAGGTTGAAGCGTTCGTCTACAATAGTCGTTTTTATATTTAGGTTTCACTCTGTTCTCTCATATATAGATAGATGAATTTGGAACTCTAATCCAACATGGTTTGTAGAAGCTCTTTGAAACGTGACAAAATAAAGAAGTTCTCAGTTTTGTCTCTATGGTTTGTTTCCTCTTCAAGTAGCCCTAGGCCCAGACTCTGGAAAAGCACTTTCATTGAGAGGGGTTGCCAAGCTTCTAAGAAATAACGAGTTTCCGAAGTACCAGCAAATATTTTTTCACCCAATCTTGATGATACTGGTTGCTAATGATCAGTACACAAATCCCACTTGGCTCACCAAATTGTGTTCTTCTAGGTTGAAGCGTTCGCCTACAGTAGAAGTTTTTATATTTAGGTTTCCCTCTGTTCTCTCCTATATAGATATGTGAATATGGAACTCTAAATCCAACATCGTTTGTAGTAGCTCTTTGAAACTTGACAAAATAAAAGAGTTCTCAGTTTTGTCTCTATGGTTTGTTTCCTCTTCAAGTAGCCCTAGGCACAGACTGTGGAAAAGCACTTTCATTGAGAGAGTTTGCCAAGCTTCTAAGACATTACAAGTTTCCGAAATACCAGCAAATATTTTTGCA
>NW_027510898.1:0-30060 GCF_048772815.1 Callospermophilus lateralis
TCTGTTCTCTCCTGTATAGATAGATGAATTTGGAACTCTAATTCCAACATGGTTTGTAATAGATTTTGAAACTAGACAAAATAAAGTAGTTCTCAGTTCTGTCACTATGGTTTATTTCCTCTTCAAGTATCCCAATGCACAGACTGTGGAAATGCACTTTCATTGAGAGGGGTTGCAAAGCTTCCAAGAAATATAGATTTTCCGAAATACCAGCAAATATTTTTTCACCCAATCTTGATGATACTTGGTGGTAATGATCAGTACACAAATCCCACTTGACTCACCAAATTTTGTTCTTCTAGGTTGAAGCGTTCGTTTAAAGTAGCAGTTTATATTTTTAGGTTTCCCTCTGATCTCTCCTACATAGATAGATGAATTTGGAACTCTAAATCCAACATGGTTTGTAGTAGCACTTTGAAACTTGACAAAATAAAGAAGTTCTCAGTTTTGCCTCTATGATTTGTTTCCTCTTCGAGTAGCACTAAGCAGAGACTGTGGAAAGCACTTTCATTGAAAGGGGTTTCCAAGCTTCCAAGACATTATGTGTTTCCGAAATACCAGCAAATATTTTTTCACCGAAACTTGATGATACTTGGTGGTAATGATCGGTACACAAATCCCACTTGACTCACGAAATTTTCTTCTTCTAGGTTGTAGCGTTCGTTTACATAGCAGTTAATATTTTTAGGTTTCCGTCTATTCTCTCCTGTATAGATAGATGAATTTGGAACTCTAAATCTAACATGGTTTGTAGTAGCTCTTTGAAACTTGACAAAATAAAGGAGTTCTCAGGTTGGTCTCTGTGATTTGTTTCCTCTTCAAGTAGCCCTAAGCAGAGACTGCGGAAAGCACTTTCATTGAAAGGGGTTGCCAAGCTGCCAAAAAATTACGAGTTTCCGAAATACCAGCAAATATTTTTTCACCCAATCTTGATGATACTTGGTGGTAATTATGAGGACACAAATCCCACTTGCCACTCCAAATTTTGTTCTTCTAGGTTGAAGCGTTCGTTTACAGTAGCAGTTTTTATTTTTAGGTTTCACTCTTTTCTCTCCTATATAGATAGATGAATTTGGACATCTAAATCCAACATGGTTTGTAGTAGCTCTTTTCAGTTGACAAAAAAAAGTAGTTCTCAGTTTTGTCTCTATGGTTTGTTTCCTCTTAAAGTAGCCCTAATCACAGACTGTGGAAAATCACTTTCTTTGAGAGGGGTTGCCAAGCTTCTAAGAAATAATGAGATTCCGAAATACCAGAAAATATTTTTTCACCCAAACTTGATGATACGTGGTGGTTATGACAAGTACACAAATTTCACTTGGCTCACCAAATTTTGTTATTCTAGGTTTAAGTGTTCGTCTACAGTAGTAGTTTTTATATTTAGGTTTCCCTCTGTTCCCTCCTATATAGATAGATGAATTTGGATCTCTAAATCCTACAGGGTTTGTAGTAGCTCTTTCACACTTGACAAAAAAAAGTAGTTCTCAGTTTTGTCTCTATGGTTTGTTTACTCCTCAAGTAGCCCAGGCACAGACTGTGGAAAAGCACATTCATTGAGAGGGGTTGCCAACCTTCTAAAAAATAAAGAGATTCCGAAATACCAGCAAATATTTTTTTCACCCAATCTTGATGATACTTGGTGGTAATGATCGGTACACAATTCCCACTTGATCACCAAATTTTGTTCTTCTAGGTTGAAGCGTTCGTTTAAAGTAGCAGTTTATATTTTTAGGTTTTCCTCTGTTCTCTCCTACATAGATAGATGAATTTGGAACTCCAAATCCAACATGGTTTCTAGTAGCACTTTGAAACTTGGCAAAATAAAGGAGTTCTCAGTTTTGTCTCTATGATTTGTTTCCTCTTAGAGTAGCCCTAAGCAGAGACTGTGGAAAGCACTTTCATTGAAAGGGGTTGCAAGCTTCCAAGAAATAACGAGTTTCCGAAATACCAGCAAATATTTTTTCACCCAGTCTTGATGATACTTGGTGGTAATGATCGGTACACAAATTTCACTTGACTCACCAAATTTTCATCTTCTAGTTTGAAGCGTTCATTTACAGTAGCAGTTTATATTTTTAGAATTCCCTCTGTTCTCTCCTATATAGATAGATGAATTTGGAACTCTAAATCCAACATGGTTCGTAGTAGCTCTTTGAACCTTCACAAAAAGCAGTAGTTCTCAGTTTTGTCTTTATGGTTTGTTTTCTCTTCATGTAGCCCTATGCACAGTTTGTGGAAAAGTACTTTCATTGAGACGGGTTGCCAAATCCAACATGGTTTGTAGTAGCTCTTTGAAACCTGAAAAAATAAAAGAGTTCTCAGTTTTCTCTCTATGATTTTTTTCCTATTCAAGTAGCCCTAAGCAGAGACTGTGGAAAAGCACTTTCATTGAAAGGGGTTGCCAAGCTTCCAAGAAATTACGAGTTTCGGAAATATAAAAAAATATTTTTTCAACCAATCTTGATGATAAGCGGTGGTAATGACAAGTACACAAATACCACTTGGCTCACCAAATTTTGTTCTTCTAGGTTGAAGCGTTCATCTACAGTAGCAGTTTTTATATTTAGGTTTCCCTCTCTTCTCTCCTATATAGATAGATGAATTTGGAACTCTAAATCCAACACGGTTTGTAGTAGCTCTTTGAAACTTGACAAAATAAAGGAGTTCTCAGTTTTCTCTCTATGATTTGTTTCCTCTTCAAGTAGCCCTAAGCAGAGACTGTGGAAAAGCACTTTCATTGAAAGGGGTTGCCAAGCTTTCAAGAAATTACGAGTTTCCGAAATACCAAAAAATATTTTTTCACCCAATCTTGATGATAAGTGGTTGTAATGATCAGTTCACAAATCCCAATTGGCTCACCAAGTTTTGTTCTTCTAGGTTGAAGCGATTGTCTACAGTAGAAGTTTTTATATTTAGGTTTCCCTCTGTTTTCTCCTATATAGATAGATGAATTTGGAACTCTAAATCCAACATGGTTTGTAGTAGCTCTTCGAAACTTGACTAAATAAAGGAGTTCTCAGTTTTGTCTCTATGGTGTGTTTTCCCTTCTATTAGCCCTAGGCACAGACTGTGGAAAAGCACTTTCATTGAGAGGGGTTGCCAAGCTTCTAAGAAATAACGAGTTTCCGAAATACCAGCAAATAATAGTTCACCCAATCTTGATGATACTTGGTGGTAATGATGGGTACACAAATCCCACTTGACTCACCGAATTTTGTTCTTCTAGGTTGAAACGTTCGTTTACCGTAGCAGTTTTTATATTTAGGTTTCCCTCTCTGCTCTCCTATATAGATAGATGAATTTGGAACTCTAAATCCAACATGGTTTGTAGTAGCTCTTTGAAACTTGACAAAATAAAGGAGTTCTCATTTTTTTCTCCATGGTTTGTTTCCTCTTCAAGTAGCCCTAGGCATAGACTGTGGAAAAGCACTTTCATTGAGAGAGGTTGCCAAGCTTTAAGAAATAACCAGTTTCCGAAATACCAGCAAATATTTTTTCACCCAATCTTGATGATACTTGGTGGTAATGTCAGTAAACAAATCCCACTTGGCTCACCAAATTTTGTTCTTCTAGGTTGCAGCGTTCATCTACAGTAGCAGTTTATATATTTAGGTTTCCCTCTGTTCTGTACTATATAGATAGATGAATTTGGAACTCTAAATCCGACATGGTTTGTAGTAGCTCTTTGAATCTTGAAAAATAAAGGAGTTCTCAGTTCTGTCTCTATGGTTTGTTTCCTCTTCAAGTAGCCCTAAGCAGAGACTGTGAAAAAGCACTTTCATTGAAAGGGGTTGCCAAGCTTCCTAGACATTACGAGTTTCCGAAATACCATCAAATATTTTTTTCACCCAATCTTGATGACACGTGGCGGTAATGACAAGTACACAAATCCCACTTTGCTCACCAAATTTTGTTCTTCTAGGATGAAGCGATCGTTTACAGTAGCAGTTTTTATTTTTAGGTTTCACTCTGTTCTCTCCTATATAGATAGATGAATTTGGAACTCTAAATCCAACATGGTTTGTAGTAGCTCCTAGAAACTTGACAAAATATAGGAGTTCTAAGTTTTGTCTGTATGGTTGCTTTTCTCTTCAGTAGCCCTAGGCACAGACAGTGGAAAAGCACTTTCATTGAGAGTGGTTGCCAAGCTTCTAAAAAATAACCAGTTTCCGAAATACCAGCAAATATTTTTTCACCCAATCTTGATGATACTTGGTGGTAATGTCAGTAAACAAATCCCACTTGGCTCACCAAATTTTGTTCTTCTAGGTTGCAGCGTTCGTCTACAGTAGCAGTTTATATATTTAGGTTTCCCTCTGTTCTCTCCTATATAGATAGATGAATTTGGAACTCTAAATCCAACATGCTTTGTAGTAGCTCTTTGGAACTTGACAAAAAAAGTAGTTCTCAGTTTTGTCTCTATGATTTGTTTCCTCTTCAAGTAGCCCTAACCAGACACTGTGGAAAAGCACTTTCATTGTAAGGGGTTGCCAAGATTAAAATAAATTACGAGTTTCCGAAACACTAGCAAATATTTTTTCACCCAATCTTGATGATACGTGGTGTAATGATCGGTACACAAATCCCACTTGGCTCACCAAATTTTGTTCTTCTAGGTTGAAGCGTTCGTTTACAGTAGCAGTTTTAATTTTTAGGTTTTACATAGTTCTCTCCTATATGGATAGATGAATTTGGAACTCTAAATAAAACATGGTTTGAAGTAGCTATTTGAAACTTGACAAAAAAAAGTAGTTCTCACTTTGTCTCTATGGTTTGTTTCCTCTTCAAGTAGCCCTAAGCAGAGTCTGTGGAAAAGCACTTTCATTGAGAGGGTTTCCCAAGCTACTAAGAAATAACGAGTTTCAGAAATACCAGCAAATATTTTTTCACCCAATCTTGATGATACGTGGTGGTAATGATCAGTACACAAATCTCACTTGGCTCACCAAATTGTGTTCTTGTAGGTTGAAGCGTTCGTCTACAGTAGCAGTTTTTATATTTAGATTTCACTCTGTTCTCTCCTATAAAGATAGATGAATTTGGAACTCTAAATCCAACATGGTTCATAGTAGATCTTTGAAAATTGAAAAAATAAAGTAGTTCTCAGTTTTGTCTCTATGGTTTGTTTCATCTTCATGTAGCCCTAGGCACAGACTGTGGAAACGCACTTTCATTGTGAGGGGTTGCAAAGCTTCCAAGAAATTACGAGTTTCTGAAATACCAGCAAATATTTTTTTCACCCAGTCTCGATGATACTTGGTGGTAATGATCGGTACACAAATGCAACATGACTGACCAAATTTTGTTCTTCCAGGTTGAAGCGTTCCTTTACAGTAGCAGTTTATATTTTTAAGATTCCCTCTGTTCTCTCCTATATACATAGATGAATTTGGTACTCTAAATCCAACATGGTTTGTAGTAGCTCTTTGAAACTTAACAAAAAAAAGTAGTTCTCAGTTTTGTCTCTATGGTTTGTTTCCTCTTCAAGTAGCACTAGGCACAGACTGTGGAAAAGCAATTTCATTGAGAGGGGTGGCCAATCTTCTAAGAAATAACGAGATTCCGAAATACCAGCAAATATTTTTTCACCCAATCTTGATGATACGTTGTGGTAATGAACAGTACACAAATCCCAATTGGCTCACCAAATTGTGTTCTTCTAGGTTGAAGCGTTCATCTACAGTAGCAGTTTTTATATGTAGGTTTCACTCTGTTCTCTCTTCTATAGATAGATGAATTTGGAACTCTGAATCCAACATGGTTTGTAGTAGTTTTTTGAAACTTGACAAAATAAAGTAGTTCTCAGTTTTGTCTTTATGGTTTGTTTTCTCTTCAAGTAGCCCTAGGCAAAGACTGTGGAAAAGCACTTTCATTGAAAGGGGTTGCCAAGCTTCCAAGAAATTACGAGTTTCCGAAATACCAGCAAATATTTTTTTCACCCAATCTTGATGATACTTGGTGATAATGATCGGTACACAAATCCCAATTGACTCACCAAATTTTGTTCTTCTAGTTTGAAGCATTCGTTTACAGTCGCAGTTTATAATTTTAAGATTCCCTCTGTTCTCTCCTGTATAGATAGATGAATTTGGAACTCTAAATTCAACATGATTTGTAGTAGCTCTTTGAAACTTGACAAAATAAAGGAGTTCTCAGTTTTCTCTCTATGATTTGTTTCCTCTTCAAGTAGCCCTAAGCAGAGACTGTGGAAAGCAGTTTTATTGAAAGGTGTTGCCAAGATTCCTAGAATTTAAGATTTTCCCAAATACCAGCAAATATTTTTTCACCCAATCTTGATGATACGTGGTGGTAATGACAAGTACACAATTCCCACTTGGCTCACCAAATTTTGTTCTTCTAGGTTGAAGCGTTCGTTTACAGTAGCAGTTTTTATTTTTAGGTTTCACTCTGTTCTCTCCTATATCGATAGATGAATTTGGAACTCTAAATTCAACATGGGGTGTAGTAGCTCTTTGAAACTTGACAAAATAAAGGTGTTCTCAGTTTTCTCTCTATGATTTGTTTCCTCTTCAAGTAGCCCTAAGCAGAGACTGTGGAAAAGCACTTTCACTGAAAGGGGTTGCCAACCTTCCAAGAAATTACAAGTCTCCGAGATACCAGCAAATATTTTTTCACCCAATCTTGATGATACTTTGTGGTAATTATCAGGTCACATATCCCACTGGCTCACCAAATTTTGTTCTTCTAGGTTGAAGCGTTCGTTTACAGTAGCAGTTTTTATATGTAGATTTCACTCTGTTCTCTCTTATATAGATACATGAATTTTTAACTCTAAATCCAACGTGGTTTGTAGTAGCTCTTTGACACTTGACAAAAAAAGTAGTTCTCAGTTTTGTCTTTATGGTTTGTTTCCTCTTCAAGTAGCCCTAGGCACAGATTGTGGAAAAGCACTTTCATTGAGAGGGGTTGGCAAGCTTCTAAGATATAACGAGTTTCCGAAATACCAGCAAATATTTTTTCACCCAATCTTGATGATACGTGCTGGTAATGATCAGTACACAAATCCCAATTGGCTCACCAAATTGTGTTCTTCTAGGTTGAAGCGTTCGTCTACAGTAGCAGTTTTTATATGTAGATTTCACTCTGTTCTCTCTTATATAGATCGATGAATTTGGAACTCTAAATCCAACATGGTGTGTAGTAGTTATTTGAAACTTGACAAAATAAAGTAGTTCTCAGTTTTGTCTCTATGGTTTGTTTCCTGTTCAAGTAGCCCTAGGCACAGACGGTGGAAAAGCACTTTCATTGAAAGGGGTTGCCAAGCTTCCAAGAAATTACGAGTTTCCGAAATACCAGCAAATATTTTTTTCACCCAATCTTGATGATACTTGGTGGTAATGATCGGTACCCAAATGCCACTTTACTCACCAAATTTTGTTCTTCTAGGTTGAAGCGTTCGTTTACAGTAGCAGTTTATATTTTTAGGATTCCCTCTCTTCTCTCCTATATAGATAGATGAATTTGGTACTCTAAATCCAACATGGTTTGTAGTAGCTCTTTGAAACTTGACAAAATAAAGGAGTTGTAAGGTTGTTCACTATGATTTGTTTCCTCTTCAAGTAGCCCTAAACAGAGACTGTAAAAAGCACTTTCATTGAAGGGGTTGCCAAGCTTCCAAGAAATTACGAGTTTCTGAAATACCAGCAAATATTTTTTCACCCAATCTTGATGATTCGTGGTGGTAATGACAAGTACACATATCCCACTTGGCTCACCAAATTTTGTTCTTCTAGGTTGAAGTGTTCGTTTACAGTAGCAGTTTTTATTTTAGGTTTCACTCTGTTCTCCCTATATAGATAGGGTGGTAATGATCAGTACACAAATCCTACTTGGCTGACCAAATTGTGTTCTTCTAGGTTGAAGCGTTCGTCTACAGAGGCAGTTTTATATTTAGGTTTCCCTCTGTTGTCTCCAATGTAGATAGATGAATTTGGAAGTCTAAATCCAACATGGTTTGTAGTAGCTCTTTGACACTTGACAAAAAAAAGTAGTTCTCAGTTTTGTCTCTATTGATTGTTTCCTATTCAAATAGCCCTAGGCACAGACTGTGAAAAAGCACTTTCATTGAGAGGGGTTGGCAAGCTTCTAAGACATAACGAGTTTCCAAAATACCAGCCAATATTTTTTCACCCAATCTTGATGATAAGTGCTGATAATGATCAGTACACAAACCCCAATTGGCTCACCAAATTGTGTTCTTCTAGGTTGAAACGTTCGTCTACAGTAGCAGTTTTTATATGTAGATTTCACTCTGTTCTCTCTTATATAGATAGATGAATTTGGAACTATGAATCCAACATGGTTTGTAGTAGTTCTTTGAAACTTGAGAAAATAAAGGAGTTTTCAGTTTTGTCTTTATGGTTTGTTTCCTCTTCAAGTAGCCCTAGGCACAGACTTTGGAAATGCACTTTCATTGAATGGGGTTGCCAAGCTTCCAAGAAATAACGAGTTTCCAAAATACCAGCAAATATTTTTTTAACCCAATCTTGATGATACTTGGTGGTAATGATCGGTACACAAATCCCACTTGACTCACCAAATTTTGTTCTTCTAGGTTGAAGCATTCGTTTACAGTAGCAATTTATATTTTTAGGTATCCCTCTGTTCTGTCCTATATAGATAGATGAATTTGGAACTCTAAATTCAACATGGTTTGTAGTAGCTCTTTGAAACTTGACAAAATAAAGGAATTCTCAGGTTGGTCTCTATGATTTGTTTCCTCTTCAAGTAGCCCTAAGAAGAGACTGAGGAAAGCACTTTCATTGAAAAGGTTTGCCAAGCTTCCAAGAAATTACAAGTTTCCGAAATACCAGCAAATATTTTTTCACCCAATCTTGATAATACTCGGTGGTAATTATCAGGATACAAATCCCATCTGGCTCACCAAATTTTGTTCTTCTAGGTTGAAGCGTTCGTTTAAGTAGCAGTTTTTATTTTAGGTTTCACTCTGTTCTCTCTTATATAGATAGATGAATTTAGAACTCTAAATTCAACATGGTTTGTAGTAGCTCCTTGACACTTGACAAAAAAAAAGTAGTTCTCAGTTTTGTCTCTATTGATTGTTTCCTCTTCAAGTAGCCCGAGGCACAGACTGTGGAAAAGCACTTTCATTGAGAGGGGTTGCCAAGCCTCTAAAAAATTATGAGTTTCCGAAATACCAGCAAATATTTTCTCACCCAAACTTGATGATACTTGGTGGTAAAGATCAGGACACAAATCCCACTTGGCTCATCAAATTTTGTTCTTCTAGGTTGAAGCGTTCGTTTAGAATAACAGTTTTTATTTTTAGGTTTCACTCTGTTCTCTTATATATAGATAGATGAATTTGGAACTCTAAATCCAACATGGTTTGTAGTAGCTCTTTGAAACTTGACTAAAAAAAGTAGTTCTCAGTTTTGTCTCTATGATTTGTTTCCTCTTCAAGTAGCCCTAAGCAGAGACTGTGGAAATGCACTTTCATTGAAAGGGTTTGCCAAGCTTACAAGAAATTACGAGTTTCTGAAATACCATCAAATATTTTTTTACCCAATCGGGATGATACTTGGTGGTAATGACAAGGACACAAATCCCACTGGGCTCACCAAATTGTGTTCTTCTAGGTTGAAGCGTTCGTTTACAGTAGCAGTTTTTATTTTTAGGTTTCACTCCGTTTTCTCCTATATAGATAGATGAATTTGGAACTTTAAATCCAGTATGGTTTGTAGTAGCTCTTTGAAACTTGACAAAATAAAGGAGTTCTCAGTTTTGTCTCTATGGTTTGTTTCCTCTTCAAGTAGCCCTAGGCACAGACTGTGGAAAAGCACTTTCATTGAGAGGGGTTGACAAGCTTCCAAGAAATAACGAGTTTCCGAAATACCAGCAAATATTGTTTTCACCCAATCTTGATGATACGTTTTGGTAATGATCAGTACATAAATCCCACTTGACTCACCAAATTTTGTTCTTCTAGGTTGAAGCGTTCGTTTACATTAGCAGTTTATACTTTTAGGTTTCCCTCTGTTCTCTCCTATTAGATAGATGAATTTGGAACTCTAAATACAAAATGGTTTGCAGTAGCTCTTTGAAACTTGACAAAATAAAGGAGTTGTCAGGTTGGTCTCTATGATTTGTTTCCTCTTAAAGTAGCCCTAAGCACAGACTGTGGAAAAGCACTTTCATTGAAAGGGGAGGCCAAGCTTCCAAGAAATAACGAATTTCCGAAATACCAGCAAATATTTTTTTCACACAATCTTGATGATATTTGGAGGTAATGACAAGTACACAAATCCCACTTGGCTCACCAAATTTTGTTCTTCTAGATTGAAGCGTTCGTCTACAGTAGCACTTTATATTTTTAGGGTTCCCTCTCTTCTCTCCTACATAGATAGATGCATTTGGAACTCTAAATCCAACATGGTTTGTAGTAGCTCTTTGAAACTTGACAAAATAAAGGAGTTCTCAGGTTTGTCTCTATGGTTTGTTTCCTCTTCGAGTAGCCCTAAGCAGAATCTGTGGAAAGCACTTTAATTGAAAGGGGTTGCCAAGCTTCCAAGAAATTACGAGTTTCCGAAATACCAGCAAATATTCTTTCACCCAATCTTGATGATACGTGGTGGTAATGACAAGTACACAAATCCCACTTGGCTCACCAAATTTTGGTCTTCTAGGTTTAAGCGTTCATCTATAGTAGCAGTTTTTATATGTAGGTTTCACTCTGTTCTCTCTTGTATAGATAGATGAATTTGGAACTCTAAATCCAACATGGTTTGCAGTAGCTCTTTGAAACTAGACAAAACAAAGTAATTCTCAATTTCGTCTCTATGGTTTTTTTCCTCTTCAAGTAGCCCTAGGCATAGACTGTGGAAAAGCACTTTCATTAAAAGGGGTTGCCAAGCTTCTAAGAAATAACGAGTTTCCGAAATACCAGCAAATATTTTTTCACACAATCTTCATGATACGTGGTGGTAATGATCAGTACACAAATCCCACTGGGCTCACCAAATTGTTTTCTAGGTTGAAGCGTTCGTCTACTGTAGCAGTATTTATATGTAGGTTTCACTCTGTTCTCTCTTATATAGATAGATGAATTTGGAACTCTAAATCCAACATGGTTTGTAGAAGCTCTTTGAAACTTGACAAAAAAAAGTAATTCTCAGGTTTGTCTCTATGATTTGTTTTCTCTTCAAGTAGCCCTAAGCAGAGACTGTGGAAAAGCATTTTAATTAACGGGGCTGCCAAGCTTCCAAGAAATTACGATTCTCCGAAATACCAGCAAATATTTTTCCCCTCAATCTTGATGATACGTGGTGGTAACGACAAGTACACAAAGACCACTTGGCTCACCAAATTGTGTTCTTCTAGGTTGAAGCGATCGTTTACAGTACCACTTTTTATTTTTAGGTTTCACTTTGTTCTCTTTTATATAGATAGATTAATTTGGAACTCTAAATCCAACATGGTTTGTAGTAGCTCTTTGAAACTTGACAAAATAAAGGAGTTCTCAATTTTGTCTCTATGGTCTGTTTCCTCTTCAAGTAGCCCTAGGCACAGTCTGTGGAAAAGCAATTTCATTGAAAGGGGTTGCCAAGCTTCTAAGAAATAACGTGTTTCCGAAATATCAGCAAATATTTTTTAACCCAATCTTGATGATACTTGGTGGTATTGATCATTACACAAGTCCCTCTTGGCTCACCAAATTTTGTTCTTCTAGGTTGAAACGTTCGTCTACAGTACCAGTTTTTATATTTAGGTTTTCCTCTGTTCTCTCCTATATAGATAGATGAATTTGGAACTGTAAATCCAACATGGTTTGTAGTAGCTCTTTGAAACTTGACAAAAAAAAAGTAGTTCTCAGTTTTGTCTCTATGAATTGTTTCCTTTTCATGTATCCCTAAGTAGAGACTGTGGAAAAGTACTTTCATTGAAAGGGGTTGCCAAGCTTCCAAGAAATTACGAGTTTTCGAAAAACCAGGAAATATTTTTTCACCCAATCTTCATGATACATGGTGATAATGAAGGGTACACAAATTCCACTTTGCTCACCAAATTTTGTTCTTCCACGTTGAACGTTCGTTTACAGTAGCAGTTTAATTTTTAGGTTTCACTCTGTTCTCTCCTATATAGATAGATGAATTTGGAACTCTAAATCCAACATGGTTTGTAGTAGCCTTTTGAAACTTGACAAAATAAAGAAGTTCTCAGTTTTGTCTCTATGGTTTGTTTCCTCTTCACGTAGCCCTAGGCACAGACTGTGGAAAAGCAATTTCATTGAAAGGGGTTGCCAAGCTTCTAAGAAATAACGTGTTTCCGAAATATCAGCAAATATTTTTTCACCCAATCTTGATGATACTTGGTGGTATTGATCAATACTCAAGTCCCTCTTGGCTCACCAAATTTTGTTCTTCTAGGTTGAAACGTTCGTCTACAGCAGCAGTTTTTATATTTAGGTTTTCCTCTGTTCTCTCCTATATAGATAGATGAATTTGGAACTGTAAATCCAACATGGTTTGTAGTAGCTCTTTGAAACTTGACCAAAAAAAGTAGTTCTCAGTTTCGTCTCTATGAATTGTTTCCTCTTCAAGTATCCCTAAGGAGACACTGTGGAAAAGCACTTTCATTGAAAGGGGTTGCCAAGCTTCCAAGAAATTACGAGTTTTCGAAAAACCAGCAAATATTTTTTCACACAATCTTCATGATACGTGGTGGTAATGATCAGTACACAAATCCCACTTGCCTCACCAAATTGTGTTCTAGGTTGAAGCGTTCGTCTACTGTAGCAGTATTTATATGTAGGTTTCACTCTGTTCTCTCTTATATAGATAGATGAATTTGGAACTCTAAATCCAACATGGTTTGTAGTAGCTGTTTGAAACTTGACAAAATAAAGGAGTTCTCAGTTTTGTCTCTATGGTTTGTTTCCTCTTCAAGTAGCCCTAGGCACAGACTGTGGAAAAGCACTTTCATTGAGAGGGGTTGACAAGCTTCCAAGAAATAACTAGTTTCCGAAATACCAGCAAACATTCTTTCATCCAATCTTGATGATACTTGGTGGTAATGATCAGTTCATAAATCCCACTTGGCTCATCAAATTTTGTTCTTCTAGTTTGAAGCGTTCGTTACAGTAGCAGTTTTTATATTTAGGTTTCACTCTGTTCTCTCCTATATAGATAGATGAATTTGGAACTCTAAATCCAACATGGTTATTAGTAGCTCTTTGAAACTTGACAAAAAGCAGTAGTTCTCAGTTTTGTCTTCATGGTTTGTTTCCTCTTCATGTAGCCCTAAGCAGAGACTGTGGAAAAGCACTTTCATTGAAAGGGTTTGCCAATCTTCCAAGAAATTACGAGTTTCCGAAATACCAGCAAATATTCTTTCACCCAATCTTGATGATACGTGGTGGTAATGACAAGTACACAAATCCCACTTGGGTCAAAAAATGTTGTTTTTCTATGTTGAAGCGTTCTTTTACACTAGCAGTTTTTATTTGAAGTTTCACTCTGTTCTCTCCTATATAGATAGATGAACTTGGAACTCTAAAACCAACATGGTTTGTAGTAGCTCTTTGAAACTTGATAAGAAAAAGGAGTTCTCAATTTTGTCTCTATGGTTTGTTTCCTCTTCAAGTAGCCCTAGACACAAATTGTGGAAAAGCACTTTCATTGAAAGGGGTTGCCAAGCTTCCAAGAAATAACGAGTTCCCAAAATACCAGCAAATATATTTTCACCCAATCTTGATGATACTTGGTGGTAATGATCGGTACACAAATCCCACTTGACTCACTAAATTTTGTTCTTCTAGTTTGAATCGTTCGTTTACAGTAGCAGTTTATATTTTTAGGTTTTTTCTCTGTTCTCTCCTTATATAGATAGAAGAATTTGGAACTCTAAATCCAACACGGTTTGTAGTAGCTCTTTGAAACTTTACAAAATAAAGGAGTTCTCAGTTTTGTTTCTATGGTTGTTTCCTCTTCAAGTAGCCCTAGGCACAGACTGTGGAAAAGCATTTTCATTGAGAGGGGTTGCCAAGCTTCCAAGAAATTACGAGTTTCCGAAATACCAGCAAATATTTTTTTCACCCAATCTTGATGATACTTGGTGGTAATGTCAGTACACAAGTCCCATTTGGCTCACCAAATTTTGTTCTCCTAGGTTGAAGCGTTCGTCTACAGTAGCAGTTTTTATATTTAGGTTTCCCTCTCTTCTATCCTATATAGATAGATGAATTTGGAACTCTAAATCCAACATGGTTTATAGTAGCTCTTTGACACTTGACAAAAAAAGTAGTTCTCAGTTTTGTCTCTAAGGTTTCTTTCCTCTTCAATTAACCCTAGGCACAGACTTTGGAAAAGCACTTTCATTGAGAGGGTTTGCCAAGCTTCTAAGAAATAACGAGATTCCGAAATACCAGCAAATATTTTTTCACCCATTCTTGATGATACGTGGTGGTAATGATCAGACCACAAATCTCTATTGGCCACCAAATTGTGTTCTTCTAGTTTGAAGCTTTCGTTTACAGTAGCAGTTTATATTTTTAGGTTTTTTCTCTGTTCTATCCTATATAGATAGAAGAATTAGGAACTCTAAATCCAACATTGTTTGTAGTAGCTCTTTGAAACTTGACAAAATAAAGGAGTTCTCAGTTTTGTTTCTATGGTTTGTTTCCTCTTCAAGTAGCCCTAGGCACAGACTGTGGAAAAGCATTTTCATTGAGAGGGGTTGCCAAGCTTCCAAGAAATTACGAGTTTCCGAAATACCAGCAAATATTTTTTCACCCAATTTTGATGATGCTTGGTGGTAATTATCAGGACACAAATTCTACTTGGCTCCCCAAATTTTGTTCTTCTAGGTTGAAGCGTTCGTTTACAGTAGCAGTTTTTATATTTACGTTTCACTCTGTTGTCTCCTATATTGATAGATGAATTTGGAACTCTAAATCCAACATGGTTTGTAGTAGTTCTTTGAAACTTGCCAAAATAAAGTAGTTCTCAGTTTTGTCTCTATGGTTTGTTTCCTCTTCAAGTAGCCCTAGGCACAGACTGTGGAAAAGCACTTTCATTGAAAGGGGTTGCCAAGCTTCCAAGAAATAACGAGTTTCCGAAATACCAGCAAATATTGTTTTCACCCAATCTTGATGATACGTGGTGGTAATGATCGGTACACAAATCCCACTTGACTCACCAAATTTTGTTCTTCTAGGTTGAAGCGTTCGTTTACATTAGCAGTTTATACTTTTAGGTTTCCCTCTGTTCTCTCCTATTAGATAGATGAATTTGGAACTCTAAATACAAAATGGTTTGCAGTAGCTCTTTGAAACTTGACAAAATAAAGGAGTTGTCAGGTTGGGCTCTATGATTTGTTTCCTCTTAAAGTAGCCCTAAGCACAGACTGTGGAAAAGCACTTTCATTGAAAGGGGAGGCCAAGCTTCCAAGAAATAACGAGTTTCCGAAATACCAGCAAATATTTTTTTCACACAATCTTGATGATATTTGGAGGTAATGACAAGTACACAAATCCCACTTGGCTCACCAAATTTTGTTCTTCTAGATTGAAGCGTTCGTCTACAGTAGCAGTTTATATTTTTAAGGTTCCCTCTCTTCTCTCCTACATAGATAGATGCATTTGGAACTCTAAATCCAACATGGTTTGTAGTAGCTCTTTGAAACTTGACAAAAAAAAGTAGTTCTCAGTTTTGTCTCTATGAATTGTTTCCTCTTCATGTATCCCTAAGTAGAGACTGTGGAAAAGTACTTTCATTGAAAGGGGTTGCCAAGCTTCCAAGAAATTACGAGTTTTCGAAAAACCAGGAAATATTTTTTCACCCAATCTTCATGATACATGGTGATAATGAAGGGTACACAAATTCCACTTTGCTCACCAAATTTTGTTCTTCCACGTTGAACGTTCGTTTACAGTAGCAGTTTAATTTTTAGGTTTCACTCTGTTCTCTCCTATATAGATAGATGAATTTGGAACTCTAAATCCAACATGGTTTGTAGTAGCCTTTTGAAACTTGACAAAATAAAGAAGTTCTCAGTTTTGTCTCTATGGTTTGTTTCCTCTTCACGTAGCCCTAGGCACAGACTGTGGAAAAGCAATTTCATTGAAAGGGGTTGCCAAGCTTCTAAGAAATAACGTGTTTCCGAAATATCAGCAAATATTTTTTCACCCAATCTTGATGATACTTGGTGGTATTGATCAATACTCAAGTCCCTCTTGGCTCACCAAATTTTGTTCTTCTAGGTTGAAACGTTCGTCTACAGCAGCAGTTTTTATATTTAGGTTTTCCTCTGTTCTCTCCTATATAGATAGATGAATTTGGAACTGTAAATCCAACATGGTTTGTAGTAGCTCTTTGAAACTTGACCAAAAAAAGTAGTTCTCAGTTTCGTCTCTATGAATTGTTTCCTCTTCAAGTATCCCTAAGGAGACACTGTGGAAAAGCACTTTCATTGAAAGGGGTTGCCAAGCTTCCAAGAAATTACGAGTTTTCGAAAAACCAGCAAATATTTTTTCACACAATCTTCATGATACGTGGTGGTAATGATCAGTACACAAATCCCACTTGCCTCACCAAATTGTGTTCTAGGTTGAAGCGTTCGTCTACTGTAGCAGTATTTATATGTAGGTTTCACTCTGTTCTCTCTTATATAGATAGATGAATTTGGAACTCTAAATCCAACATGGTTTGTAGTAGCTGTTTGAAACTTGACAAAATAAAGGAGTTCTCAGTTTTGTCTCTATGGTTTGTTTCCTCTTCAAGTAGCCCTAGGCACAGACTGTGGAAAAGCACTTTCATTGAGAGGGGTTGACAAGCTTCCAAGAAATAACTAGTTTCCGAAATACCAGCAAACATTCTTTCATCCAATCTTGATGATACTTGGTGGTAATGATCAGTTCATAAATCCCACTTGGCTCATCAAATTTTGTTCTTCTAGTTTGAAGCGTTCGTTACAGTAGCAGTTTTTATATTTAGGTTTCACTCTGTTCTCTCCTATATAGATAGATGAATTTGGAACTCTAAATCCAACATGGTTATTAGTAGCTCTTTGAAACTTGACAAAAAGCAGTAGTTCTCAGTTTTGTCTTCATGGTTTGTTTCCTCTTCATGTAGCCCTAAGCAGAGACTGTGGAAAAGCACTTTCATTGAAAGGGTTTGCCAATCTTCCAAGAAATTACGAGTTTCCGAAATACCAGCAAATATTCTTTCACCCAATCTTGATGATACGTGGTGGTAATGACAAGTACACAAATCCCACTTGGGTCAAAAAATGTTGTTTTTCTATGTTGAAGCGTTCTTTTACACTAGCAGTTTTTATTTGAAGTTTCACTCTGTTCTCTCCTATATAGATAGATGAACTTGGAACTCTAAAACCAACATGGTTTGTAGTAGCTCTTTGAAACTTGATAAGAAAAAGGAGTTCTCAATTTTGTCTCTATGGTTTGTTTCCTCTTCAAGTAGCCCTAGACACAAACTGTGGAAAAGCACTTTCATTGAAAGGGGTTGCCAAGCTTCCAAGAAATAACGAGTTCCCAAAATACCAGCAAATATATTTTCACCCAATCTTGATGATACTTGGTGGTAATGATCGGTACACAAATCCCACTTGACTCACTAAATTTTGTTCTTCTAGTTTGAATCGTTCGTTTACAGTAGCAGTTTATATTTTTAGGTTTTTTCTCTGTTCTCTCCTTATATAGATAGAAGAATTTGGAACTCTAAATCCAACACGGTTTGTAGTAGCTCTTTGAAACTTTACAAAATAAAGGAGTTCTCAGTTTTGTTTCTATGGTTGTTTCCTCTTCAAGTAGCCCTAGGCACAGACTGTGGAAAAGCATTTTCATTGAGAGGGGTTGCCAAGCTTCCAAGAAATTACGAGTTTCCGAAATACCAGCAAATATTTTTTTCACCCAATCTTGATGATACTTGGTGGTAATGTCAGTACACAAGTCCCATTTGGCTCACCAAATTTTGTTCTCCTAGGTTGAAGCGTTCGTCTACAGTAGCAGTTTTTATATTTAGGTTTCCCTCTCTTCTATCCTATATAGATAGATGAATTTGGAACTCTAAATCCAACATGGTTTATAGTAGCTCTTTGACACTTGACAAAAAAAGTAGTTCTCAGTTTTGTCTCTAAGGTTTCTTTCCTCTTCAATTAACCCTAGGCACAGACTTTGGAAAAGCACTTTCATTGAGAGGGGTTGCCAAGCTTCTAAGAAATAACGAGATTCCGAAATACCAGCAAATATTTTTTCACCCATTCTTGATGATACGTGGTGGTAATGATCAGACCACAAATCTCTATTGGCCACCAAATTGTGTTCTTCTAGTTTGAAGCTTTCGTTTACAGTAGCAGTTTATATTTTTAGGTTTTTTCTCTGTTCTATCCTATATAGATAGAAGAATTAGGAACTCTAAATCCAACATTGTTTGTAGTAGCTCTTTGAAACTTGACAAAATAAAGGAGTTCTCAGTTTTGTTTCTATGGTTTGTTTCCTCTTCAAGTAGCCCTAGGCACAGACTGTGGAAAAGCATTTTCATTGAGAGGGGTTGCCAAGCTTCCAAGAAATTACGAGTTTCCGAAATACCAGCAAATATTTTTTCACCCTATTTTGATGATGCTTGGTGGTAATTATCAGGACACAAATTCTACTTGGCTCCCCAAATTTTGTTCTTCTAGGTTGAAGCGTTCGTTTACAGTAGCAGTTTTTATATTTACGTTTCACTCTGTTGTCTCCTATATTGATAGATGAATTTGGAACTCTAAATCCAACATGGTTTGTAGTAGTTCTTTGAAACTTGCCAAAATAAAGTAGTTCTCAGTTTTGTCTCTATGGTTTGTTTCCTCTTCAAGTAGCCCTAGGCACAGACTGTGGAAAAGCACTTTCATTGAAAGGGGTTGCCAAGCTTCCAAGAAATAACGAGTTTCCGAAATACCAGCAAATATTGTTTTCACCCAATCTTGATGATACGTGGTGGTAATGATCGGTACACAAATCCCACTTGACTCACCAAATTTTGTTCTTCTAGGTTGAAGCGTTCGTTTACATTAGCAGTTTATACTTTTAGGTTTCCCTCTGTTCTCTCCTATTAGATAGATGAATTTGGAACTCTAAATACAAAATGGTTTGCAGTAGCTCTTTGAAACTTGACAAAATAAAGGAGTTGTCAGGTTGGTCTCTATGATTTGTTTCCTCTTAAAGTAGCCCTAAGCACAGACTGTGGAAAAGCACTTTCATTGAAAGGGGAGGCCAAGCTTCCAAGAAATAACGAATTTCCGAAATACCAGCAAATATTTTTTTCACACAATCTTGATGATATTTGGAGGTAATGACAAGTACACAAATCCCACTTGGCTCACCAAATTTTGTTCTTCTAGATTGAAGCGTTCGTCTACAGTAGCACTTTATATTTTTAGGGTTCCCTCTCTTCTCTCCTACATAGATAGATGCATTTGGAACTCTAAATCCAACATGGTTTGTAGTAGCTCTTTGAAACTTGACAAAATAAAGGAGTTCTCAGGTTTGTCTCTATGGTTTGTTTCCTCTTCGAGTAGCCCTAAGCAGAATCTGTGGAAAGCACTTTAATTGAAAGGGGTTGCCAAGCTTCCAAGAAATTACGAGTTTCCGAAATACCAGCAAATATTCTTTCACCCAATCTTGATGATACGTGGTGGTAATGACAAGTACACAAATCCCACTTGGCTCACCAAATTTTGGTCTTCTAGGTTTAATCGTTCATCTATAGTAGCAGTTTTTATATGTAGGTTTCACTCTTTTCTCTCTTGTATAGATAGATGAATTTGGAACTCTAAATCCAACATGGTTTGCAGTAGCTGTTTGAAACTTGACAAAAAAAAGTAGTTCTCAGGTTTGTCTCTATGATTTGTTTTCTCTTCAAGTAGCCCTAAGCAGAGACTGTGGAAAAGCATTTTAATTAACGGGGCTGCCAAGCTTCCAAGAAATTACGATTCTCTGAAATACCAGCAAATATTTTTTCCCCCAATCTTGATGATACGTGGTGGTAATGACAAGTACACAAAGACCACTTGGATCACCAAATTCTGTTCTTCTAGGTTGAAGCGATCGTTTACAGTAGCACTTTTTATTTTTAGGTTTCACTTTGATCTCTTTTATATAGATAGATTAATTTGGAACTCTAAATCCAACATGGTTTGTAGTAGCTCTTTGAATCTTGACAAAATAAAGGAGTTCTCAATTTTGTCTCTATGGTCTGTTTCCCCTTCAAGTAGCCCTAGGCACAGACTGTGGAAAAGCACGTTCATCGAAAGGGGTTGCCAAGCTTCCAAGAAATAACGAGTTTCCGAAATACCAGCAAATATTTTTACACCCAATCTTGATGATACGTGGTGGTAATGATCGGTACACAAATCCCACTTGACTCACCAGATTTTGTTCTTCTAGGTTGAAGCGTTTGTTTACATTAGCAGTTTATACTTTTAGGTTTCCCTCTGTTCTCTCCTATTAGATAGATGAATTTGGAACTCTAAATACAAAATGGTTTGCAGTAGCTCTTTGAAACTTGACAAAATAAAGGAGTTGTCAGGTTGGTCTCTATATGATTTGTTTCCTCTTAAAGTAGCCCTAAGCACAGACTGTGGAAAAGCACTTTCACTGAAAGGGGAGGCCAAGCTTCCAAGAAATAACGAGTTTCCGAAATACCAGCAAATATTTTTTTCACACAATCTTGATGATATTTGGAGGTAATGACAAGTACACAAATCCCACTTGGCTCACCAAATTTTGTTCTTCTAGATTGAAGCGTTCGTCTACAGTAGCACTTTATATTTTTAAGGTTCCCTCTCTTCTCTCCTACATAGATAGATGAATTTGGAACTCTAAATCCAACACGGTTTGTAGTAGCTCTTTGAAACTTGACAAAATAAAGGAGTTCTCAGTTTTGTCTCTATGATTTGTTTCCTCTTGGAGTAGCCCTAAGCAGAATCTGTGGAAAGCACTTTAATTGAAAGGGGTTGCCAAGCTTCCAAGAAATTACGAGTTTCCGAAATACCAGCAAATATTCTTTCACCCAATCTTGATGATACGTGGTGGTAATGACAAGTACACAAATCCCACTTGGCTCACCAAATTTTGGTCTTCTAGGTTTAAGCGTTCATCTATAGTAGCAGTTTTTATATGTAGGTTTCACTCTGTTCTCTCTTGTATAGATAGATGAATTTGGAACTCTAAATCCAACATGGTTTGCAGTAGCTCTTTGAAACTAGACAAAACAAAGTAATTCTCAATTTCGTCTCTATGGTTTTTTTCCTCTTCAAGTAGCCCTAGGCATAGACTGTGGAAAAGCACTTTCATTAAAAGGGGTTGCCAAGCTTCTAAGAAATAACGAGTTTCCGAAATACAGCAAATATTTTTTCACACAATCTTCATGAGACGTGGTGGTAATGATCAGTACACAAATCCCACTGGGCTCACCAAATTGTTTTCTAGGTTGAAGCGTTCGTCTACTGTAGCAATATTTATATGTAGGTTTCACTCTGTTCTCTCTTATATAGATAGATGAATTTGGAACTCTAAATCCAACATGGTTTGTAGAAGCTCTTTGAAACTTGACTAAAAAAAGTAATTCTCAGGTTTGTCTCTATGATTTGTTTTCTCTTCAAGTAGCCCTAAGCAGAGACTGTGGAAAAGCATTTTAATTAACGGGGCTGCCAAGCTTCCAAGAAATTACGATTCTCCGAAATACCAGCAAATATTTTTCCCCTCAATCTTGATGATACGTGGTGGTAATGACAAGTACACAAGTCCCTCTTGGCTCACCAAATTATTTTGTTCTTCTAGGTTGAAACGTTCGTCTACAGCAGCAGTTTTTATATTTAGGTTTTCCTCTGTTCTCTCCTATATAGATAGATGAATTTGGAACTGTAAATCCAACATGGTTTGAAGTAGCTCTTTGAAAATTGACCAAAAAAAGTAGTTCTCAGTTTCGTCTCTATGAATTGTTTCCTCTTCAAGTATCCCTAAAGAGAGACTGTGGAAAAGCACTTTCATTGAAAGGGGTTGCCCAGCTTCCAAGAAATTACGAGTTTTCGAAAAACCAGCAAATATTTTTTCACACAATCTTCATGATACGTGGTGGTAATGATCAGTACACAAATCCCACTTGGCTCACCAAATTGTGTTCTAGGTTGAAGCGTTCGTCTACTGTAGCAGTATTTATATGTAGGTTTCACTCTGTTCGCTCTTATATAGATAGATGAATTTGGAACTCTAAATCCAACATGGTTTGTAGTAGCTGTTTGAAACTTGACAAAAAAAGTAGTTCTCAGGTTTGTCTCTATGATTTGTTTTCTCTTCAAGTAGCCCTAAGCAGAGACTGTGGAAAAGCATTTTAATTAACGGGGCTGCCAAGCTTCCAAGAAATTACGATTCTCTGAAATACCAGCAAATATTTCTCCCCCCAATCTTGATGATACGTGGTGGTAATGACAAGTACACAAAGACCACTTGGCTCACCAAATTTTGTTCTTCTAGGTTGAAGCGATCGTTTACAGTAGCACTTTTTATTTTTAGGTTTCACTTTGATCTCTTTTATATAGATAGATTAATTTGGAACTCTAAATCCAACATGGTTTGTAGTAGCTCTTTGAAACTTGACAAAACAAAGGAGTTCTCAATTTTGTCTCTATGGTCTGTTTCCTCTTCAAGTAGCCATAAGCAGAGACTGTGGAAAAGCACGTTCATCGAAAGGGGTTGCCAAGCTTCCAAGAAATTACGAGTTTCCGAAATACCAGCAAATATTTTTACACCCAATCTTGATGATACGTCGTGGTAATGACAAGTACACAAATCCCACTTGGCCCACTAAATTGTGTTCTTCTAGCTTGAAGCGTTCGTTTACAGTAGCAGTTTATATTTTTTGGTTTCCCTCTGTTCTCTACTATATAGATAGATGAATTTGGAACTCTAAATCCAACATGGTTTGTAGTAGCTCTTAGAAACTTGACAAAATAAAGTAGTTCTCAGTTTTGTCTCTATGGTTTGTTTCCTCTTCAAGTAGCCCTAGGAACAGACTGTGGAAAAGCACTTTCATTGAGAGGGGTTGCCAAGCTTCTAAGAAATAAGGAGCTTCCGAAATACCAGCAAATATTTTTTCACACAATCTACTTGATACGTGGTGGTAATGATCAGTACACAAATCCCACTTGGCTCACCAAATTCTCTTCTTCTATGTTGAAGCGTTCGTCTACTGTAGCAGTATTTATATGTAGGTTTCACTCTGTTCTCTCTTATATAGATAGATGAATTTGGAACTCTAAATCCAGTATGGTTTGTAGTAGCTCTTTGAAACTTGAAAAAAAAATGTAGTTCTCTGTTTTGTCTCTACGATTTGTTTCCTGTTCAGGTAGCCCTAGGCACAGATTGTGGAAAAGCACTTTTATTGAAAGGGGTTGCCAAGCTTCCAAGAAATAACGAGTTTCCGAAATACCAGAAAATATATTTTCACCCAATCTTGATGATACTTGGTGGTAAGGATAGGTACAAAATTCCCACTTGGCTCACCAAATTTTGTTCTTTTGTTTGAAGCGTTCGTTTACAGTGGCATTTTATAATTTTAGGTTTCCCTCTGTTCTCACCTATATAGATATATGAATTTGGAATTCTAAATCTAACATGGTTTTTAGTAGCTCTTTCAAACTTAACAAAAAAAAGTAGTTCTCAGTTTTGTCTCTATGATTTGTTTCCTCTTCAAGTAGCCCTAAGAAGAGACTGTGGAAAAGCACTTTCATTGAAAGGGTTGGCCAAGCTTCCAAGAAATTACGCGTTTCCGAAATAGCAGCAAATATTTTTTCACCCAGTGTTGATGATACGTGGTGGTAATGATCAGTACACAAGTCCCACTTTGCTCACCAAATTTTGTTCTTCTAGTTTGAAGCGTTCGTTTACAGGAGCAGTTTTTATTTCTAGGTTTAACACTGTTCTCTCATATATAGATAGATGAATTTGGAACACTAAATCCAACATGGTTTGTAGTAGCTCTTTGAAACTTGACAAAATAAAGGAGTTCTCAATTTTGTCTCTATGGTTTGTTTCCTCTTCAAGTAGCCCTAGGCACAGAGTGTGGGAAAGCACTTTCATTGAGAGGGGTTTCCAAGCTTCTAAGAAATAACGAGTGTCCGAAAGAGCAGCAAATATTTTTTCTCCCAATCTTGATGATACGTGGAGGTAACGATCAGTACACAAATCCCACTTGGCTCACCAAATTGTGTTTTGTAGGTTGAAGTGTTCGTCTACAGTAGCAGTTTTTATATGTAGGTTTCACTCTGTTCTCTCTTATATCGATAGATGAATTTGGAACTCTAAATCCAACATGGTTTGTAGTAGCCTTTTGAAACTTGACAAAATAAAGTAGTTCTCAGTTTTGTCTCTATGGTTTGTTTCCTCTTCAAGTAGCCCTAGGCACAGACTGTGGAAAGCAATTTCATTGAAAGGGGTTGCCAAGCTTCTAAGAAATAACTTGTTTCCGAAATATCAGCAAATATTTTTTCACCCAATCTTGATGATACTTGGTGGTATTGATCATTACACAAGTCCCTCTGGGCTCACCAAATTTTGTTCTTCTAGGTTGAAACGTTCGTCTTCAGTAGCAGTTTTTATATTTAGGTTTTCCTCTGTTCTCTCCTATATAGATATATGAATTTGGAATTCTAAATCTAACATGGTTTTTAGTAACTCTTTGAAACTTAACAAAAAAAAGTAGTTCTTAGTTTTGTCTCTATGATTTGTTTCCTCTTCAAGTAGCCCTAAGAAGAGACTGTGGAAAAGCACTTTCCTTGAAAGGGGTTGCCAAGCTTCCAAGAAATTACGCGTTTCCGAAATAGCAGCAAATATTTTTTCACCCAGTGTTGATGATACGTGGTGGTAATGATCAGTACACAAGTCCCACTTTGCTCACCAAATTTTGTTCTTCTAGTTTGAAGCGTTCGTTTACAGGAGCAGTTTTTATTTCTAGGTTTAACTCTGTTCTCTCCTATATAGATAGATGAATTTGGAACACTAAATCCAACATGGTTTGTAGTAGCTCTTTGAAACTTGACAAAATAAAGGAGTTCTCAATTTTGTCTCTATGGTTTGTTTCCTCTTCAAGTAGCCCTAGGCACAGAGTGTGGAAAAGCACTTTCATTGAGAGGGGTTTCCAAACTTCTAAGAAATAACGAGTTTCCGAAATAGCAGCAAATATTTTTCACCCAATCTTGATGATACGTGGAGGTAACGATCAGTACACAAATCCCACTTGGCTCACCAAATTGTGTATTGTAGGTTGAAGTGTTCGTCTACAGTAGCAGTTTTTATATGTAGGTTTCACTCTGTTCTCTCTTATATAGATAGATGAATTTGGAACTCTAAATCCAACATGGTTGTAGTAGCCTTTTGAAACTTGACAAAATAAAGTAGGTTCTCAGTTTTGTCTCTATGGTTTGTTTCCTCTTCAAGTAGCCCTAGGCACAGACTGTGGAAAGCAATTTCATTGAAAGGGGTTGCCAAGCTTCTAAGAAATAACTTGTTTCCGAAATATCAGCAAATATTTTTTCACCCAATCTTGATGATACTTGGTGGTATTGATCATTACACAAGTCCCTCTTGGCTCACCAAATTTTGTTCTTCTAGGTTGAAACGTTCGTCTACAGTAGCAGTTTTTATATTTAGGTTTCTCTGTTCTCTCCTATATAGATATATGAATTTGGAATTCTAAATCTAACATGGTTTTTAGTAGCTCTTTCAAACTTAACAAAAAAAAGTAGTTCTCAGTTTTGTCTCTATGATTTGTTTCCTCTTCAAGTAGCCCTAAGAAGAGACTGTGGAAAAGCACTTTCATTGAAAGGGGTTGCCAAGCTTCCAAGAAATTACGCGTTTATGAAATAGCAGCAAATATTTTTTCACCCAGTGTTGATGGTACGTGGTGGTAATGATCAGTACACAAGTCCCACTTTGCTCACCAAATTTGTTCTTCTAGTTTGAAGCGTTTGTTTACAGGAGCAGTTTTATTTCGAGGTTTAACTCTGTTCTCTCCTATATAGATAGATGAATTTGGAACACGAAATCCAACATGGTTTGTAGTAGCTCTTTGAAATTGACCAAATAAAGGAGTTCTCAGTTTTGTCTCTATGGTTTGTTTCCTCTTCAAGTAGCCCTAGGCACAGAGTGTGGAAAAGCACTTTCATTGAGAGGGGTTGCCAAGCTTCCATGAAATAACGAGTTTTCGAAATGTCAGCAAATATTTTTTCACCCAATCTTGATGATACTTGCTGGTAATGATGGGTACACAAATCCCACTTGGCTCACCAAATTTTGTTACTCTAGCTTGAAGTGTTCGTTTACAGTAGCAGTTTATAGTTTTTGGTTTCCCTCTGTTCTCTACTATATAGATAGATGAATTTGGTACTCTAAATCCAACATGGTTTGTAGTAGCTCTGTGAAACTTGAAAAATAAAGTAGTTCTCAATTTTGTCTCTATGGTTTTTTTCCTCTTCAAGTAGCCCTAGGCACACACTGTTTAACAGCACTTTCATTGATAGGGGTTGCCAAGCCTCCCATGAAATAATGAGTTTCTGAAATACCAGCAAATATTTTTTCATCCAATCTTGATGATAATTGGTGGTAATGATGGGTACACAATTCCCACTTGGCTCACCAAATTTTGTTCCTCTCGCTTGAAGCGTTCGTTTACAGTAGCAGATTATATTTTTAGGTTTCCCTCTGTTCTCTCCTATATAGATAGATGAATTTGGAACTTTAAATCCAACATGGTTTGTAGTAGCTCTTTGAAACTTGACAAAATAAAGGACTTCTCAGTTTTGTCTCTATGACTTGTTTCCTCTTCAAGTAGCCATAAGCAGAGACTGTGGAAAAGCAGTTTCATTGAAAGGGATTGCCAAGCTTCCAAGAAATTACGAGTTTCCGAAATACCAGCAAGTATTTTTTTAACCCAATCTTGATGATACCTGGTGGTAATGATCAGTACACAAGTCCCACTTGGCTCAAAATTGTGTTCTTCTGGGTTGAAGCGTTCGTCTACAGTAGCAGTTTTTATATTTAGGTTTCCCTCTGTTCTCTCCTATATAGATAGATGAATTTGGAACTCTAAATCCAACATGGTTTGTAGTAGCCTTTTGAAACTTGGCAAAATAAAGTAGTTCTCAGTTTTGTCTCTATGGTTTGTTTCCTCTTCAAGTAGCCCTAGGCACAGACTGTGGAAAAGCAATTTCATTGAAAGGGGTTGCCAAGCTTCTAAGAAATAACGTGTTTCCGAAATATGAGCAAATATTTTTTCACCCAATCTTGATGATACTTGGTGGTATTGATCAATACACAAGTCCCTCTTGGCTCATCAAATTTTGTTCTTCTAGGTTGAAACGTTCGTCTACAGCAGCAGTTTTTATATTTAGTTTTCCTCTGTTCTCTCCTATACAGATAGATGAATTTGGAACTGTAAATCCAACATGGTTTGTAGTAGCTCTTTGAAACTTGACAAAAAAAAGTAGTTCTCAGTTTTGTCTCTATGAATTGTTTCCTCTTCAAGTATCCCTAAGGAGAGACTGTGGAAAAGCACTTTCATTGAAAGGGGTTGCCAAGCTTCCAAGAAATTACGAGTTTTCGAAAAACCAGCAAATATTATTTCACACAATCTTCATGATACGTGGTGGTAATGATCAGTACACAAATCCCACTTGGCTCACCAAATTGTGTTCTAGGTTGAAGCGTTCGTCTACTGTAGCAGTATTTATATGTAGGTTTCACTCTGTTCTCTCTTATATAGATAGATGAATTTGGAACTCTAAATACAACATGGTTTGTATTGCTCTTTGAAACTTGACAAAAAAAGTAGTTCTCAGGTTTGTCTCTATGATTTGTTTTCTCTTCAAGTAGCCTAAGCAGAGACTGTGGAAAAGCATTTTAATTAACGGGGCTGCCAAGCTTCCAAGAAGTTACGATTCTCCGAAATACCACAAATATTTTTCCCCCCAATCTTGATGATACGTGGTGGTAATGACAAGTACTCAAAGACCACTTGGCTCACCAATTTTGTTCTTCTAGGTTGAAGCGATCGTTTACAGTAGCACTTTTTATTTTTAGGTTTCACTTTGATCTCTTTTATATAGATAGATTAATTTGGAACTCTAAATCCAACATGGTTTGTAGTAGCTCTTTGAAACTTGACAAAATAAAGGAGTTCTCAATTTTGTCTCTATGGTCTGTTTCCTCTTCAAGTAGCCCTAGGCACAGACTGTGGAAAAGCACGTTCATCGAAAGGGGGTTGCCAAGCTTCCAAGAAAATTACGAGTTTCCGAAATACCAGGAAATATTTTTACCACCCAATCTTGATGATACATCGTGGTAATGACAAGTACACAAATCCCACTTGGCCCACTAAATTGTGTTCTTCTAGCTTGAAGCGTTCGTTTATAGTAGCAGTTTATATTTTTTGGTTTCCCTCTGTTCTCTACTATATAGATAGATGAATTTGGAACTCTAAATCCAACATGGTTTGTAGTAGCTCTTAGAAACTTGACAAAATAAAGTAGTTCTCAGTTTTGTCTCTATGGTTTGTTTCCTCTTCAAGTAGCCCTAGGCACAGACTGTGAAAAAGCACTTTCATTGAGAGGGGTTGCCAAGCTTCTAAGAAATAAGGAGCTTCCGAATTACCAGCAAATATTTTTTCACACAATCTACTTGATACGTGGTGGTAATGATCAGTACACAAATCCCACTTGGCTCACCAAATTCTCTTCTTCTAGGTTGAAGCGTTCATCTACTGTAGCAGTATATATATGTAGGTTTCACTCTGTTCTCTCTTATATAGATAGATGAATTTGGAACTCTAAATCCAGTATGGTTTGTAGTAGCTCTTTGAATCTTGAAAAAATAATGTAGTTCTCTGTTTTGTCTCTACGGTTTGTTTCCTCTTCACGTAGCCCTAGGCACAGACTGTGGAAAAGCACTTTCATTGAAAGGGGTTGCCAGGCTTCCAAGAAATAACGAGTTTCCGAAATACCAGCAAATATTTTTTCACCCAATCTTGATGATACTTGGTGGTAAGGATAGGTACAAAATTCCCACTTGGCTCACCAAATTTTGTTCTTCTAGTTTGAAGCGTTCGTTTACAGTAGCATTTTATATTTTTAGGTTTCCCTATGTTCTCTCCTATATAGATATATGAATTTGGAATTCTAAATCTAACATGGTTTTTAGTAGCTCTTTGAAACTTAACAAAGAAAAGTAGTTCTCAGTTTTGTCACTATGATTTGTTTCCTCTTCAAGTAGCCCTAAGAAGAGACTGTGGAAAAGCACTTTCATTGAAAGGGGTTGCCAAGCTTCCAAGAAATTACGCGTTTCCGAAATAGCAGCAAATATTTTTCACCCAGTGTTGATGGTACGTGGTGGTAATGATCAGTACACAAGTCCCACTTTGCTCACCAAATTTTGTTCTTCTAGTTTGAAGTGTTTGTTTACAGGAGCAGTTTTTATTTCTAGGTTTAACTCTGTTCACTCCTATATAGATAGATGAATTTGGAACACAAAATCCAACATGGTTTGTAGTAGCTCTTTGAAAATTGACCAAATAAAGGAGTTCTCAGTTTTGTCTGTATGGTTTGTTTCCTCTTCAAGTAGCCCTAGGCACAGAGTGTGGAAAAGCACTTTCATTGAGAGGGGTTGCCAAGCTTCCATGAAATAACGAGTTTCCGAAATGTCAGCAAATATTTTTTCACCCAATCTTGATGATACTTGCTGGTAATGATGGGTACACAAATCCCACTTGGCTCACCAAATTTTGTTACTCTAGCTTGAAGTGTTCGTTTACAGTAGCAGTTTGTAGTTTTTGGTTTCCCTCTGTTCTCTACTATATAGATAGATGAATTTGGTACTCTAAATCCAACATGGTTTGTAGTAGCTCTGTGAAACTTGAAAAATAAAGTAGTTCTCAATTTTGTCTCTATGGTTTTTTTCCTCTTCAAGTAGCCCTAGGCACAGACTGTTTAACAGCACTTTCATTGATAGGGGTTGCCAAGCTTCAATGAAATAAC
>NW_027510899.1:0-30053 GCF_048772815.1 Callospermophilus lateralis
CTCCTGAAATCACAACATATATTTTTTCTTCCGACCTTCATGATACTTTCAAGTAATGAGCAGTACACCAATCAAACTTGGATGTCCATGTTTCGTTCTCCTAGGTTGAAGCATTCGTTTGCAGTAGAAGTTTGAATTTTTAGGTTTCACTGCGTTTTCTTCTATATTGACAGATGCAGTTAGAACTCTAAATCAAACACGGTTTGTGCTAGCCTCTTGAAACTTGACACAATACAGTAGTTCTACGTTCTAACTCTAAGGTTTGTTTCCTCTTGATGTAGCCTTAAGCAGAGACTGGCGAATAACACATTCAATGAAAGTCATTGTTAAGCTTCCAAAAAACTACCATCTCCTGAAATCACAACATATATTTTTTTCTTCCGAACTTCATGATACTTTCAAGTAATGAGCAGTACACCAATCAAACTTGGATGTCCAAGTTTTGTTCTCCTAGATTGAAGCATTCGTTTGCAGGAACAGTTTGAATTTTTAGGTTTCACTGCGTTTTCTTCTATATTGACAGATGCAGTTAGAAATCTAAAACAAACACGGTTTGTGCTAGCCTCTTGAAACTTGACACAATACAGTAGTTCTACGTTCTAACTCTAAGGTTTGTTTCCTCCTGATGTAGCCTTAAGCAGAGACTTGCGAATAACTCATTCAATGAAAGGCGTTGGTAGGCTGCCAAAAAACTACAGTCTCCTGAAATCACAACATATATTTTTTCTTCCGACCTTCATGATAACTTCAAGTAATGAGCAGTACAACCAATCAAACTTGGATGCCCAAGTTTCGTTCTCCTACGTTGAAGCATTCGTTTGCAGGAAGAGTTTGAATTTTTAGGTTTCCCTGCATTTTCTTCTATATTGACAGATGCAGTTAGAACTCTAAATTAAACACGGTTAGTGCTAGCTTCTTGAAATTACACAATACAGTAGTTCTACGTTCTAACTCTAAGGTTTTGTTTCCTCTTGAGTAGCCTTAAGCAGAGACTGGCGAATAACTCATTCAATGAAAGGCGTTGGTAGGCTGCCAAAAAACTACAGTCTCCTGAAATCACAACATACATTTTTTCTTCCGACCTTCATGATACTTTCAAGTAATGTGCAGTACAACAATCAAACTTGGATGCCCAAGTTTCGTTCTCCTACGTTGAAGCATTCGTTTGCAGGAACAGTTTGAATTTTCAGGTTTCACTGCGTTTTCTACTATATAGACAGATGCAGTTAGAACTCTAATAAAACACGGTTTGTGGTAGCTTCTTGAAACTTGACAAAATACTGTAGTTCTACGTTCTATCTCTAAGGTTTGTTTCCTCTTGATGTAGCCTTAAGCAGAGACTGGCGAATAACTCATTCAATGAAAGGCGTTCGTAGGCTGCCAAAAAACTACAGTCTCCTGAAATCACAACATATATTTTTTCTTCCGACCTTCATGATATTCAAGTAATGAGCAGTACACCAATCAAACTTGCATGTCCATGTTTCGTTCTCCTAGGTTGAAGCATTCGTTTGCAGGAACAGTTGAATTTTTAGGTTTCACTGCGTTTTCTTCTATATTGACAGATGCAGGTTAGAACTCTAAATCAAACACGGTTTTTGCTAGCCTCTTGAAACTTGACACAATACAGTAGTTCTACGTTCTAACTCTAAGGTTTGTTTCCTCTTGATGTAGCCTTAAGCAGAGACTGGCGAATAACTCATTCAATGAAAGTCATTGTTAAGCTTCCAAAAACTACCATCTCCTGAAATCACAACATATATTTTTTTCTTCCGAACTTCATGATACTTTCAAGTAATGAGCAGTACACCAATCAAACTTGGATGTCCAAGTTTTGTTCTCCTAGGTTGAAGCATTCGTTTGCAGGAACAGTTTGAATTTTTAGGTTTCACTGCGTTTTCTTCTATAGTGACAGATGCAGTTAGAACTCTAAATTAAACACGGTTTGTGCTAGCTTCTTGAAATTTGACACAATACAGTAGTTCTACGTTCTAACTCTAAGGTTTGTTTCCTCTTGATGTAGCCTTAAGCAGAGACTGGCGAATAACTCATTCAATGAAAGGCGTTGGTAGGCTGCCAAAAAACTACAGTCTCCTGAAATCACAACATATATTTTTCTTCCGACCTTCATGATACTTTCAAGTAATGAGCAGTACACCAATCAAACTTGGATGTCCATGTTTCGTTCTCCAGGTTGAAGCATTCGTTTGCAGTAGAAGTTTGAATTTTCAGGTTTCACTGCGTTTTCTTCTATATTGACAGATGCAGTTAGAAATCTAAAACAAACACGGTTTGTGCTAGCCTCTTGAAACTTGACACAATACAGTAGTTCTACGTTCTAACTCTAAGGTTTGTTTCCTCCTGATGTAGCCTTAAGCAGAGACTTGCGAATAACCATTCAATGAAAGGCTTTGGTAGGCTGCCAAAAACTACAGTCTCCTGAAATCACAACATATATTTTTCTCTTTCCGACCTTCATGATAACTTCAAGTAATGAGCATACACCAATCAAACTTGGATGCCCAAGTTTCGTTCTCCTACGTTGAAGCATTCGTTTGCAGGAAGAGTTTGAATTTTTAGGTTTCCCTGCATTTTCTTCTATATTGACAGATGCAGTTAGAACTCTAAATTAAACACGGTTAGTGCTAGCTTCTTGAAATTTGACACAATACAGTAGTTCTACGTTCTAACTCTAAGGTTTGTTTCCTCTTGATGTAGCCTTAAGCAGAGACTGGCGAATAACTCATTCAATGAAAGTCGTTGTTAAGCTTCCAAAAAACTACCATCTCCTGAAATCACAACATACATTTTTTCTTCCGAACTTCATGATACTTTCAAGTAATGAGCAGTACACCAATCAAACTTGGATGTCCAAGTTTTGTTCTCCTAGATTGAAGCATTCGTTTGCAGGAACAGTTTGAATTTTTAGGTTTCACTGCGTTTTCTTCTATATTGACAGATGCAGTTAGAAATCTAAAACAAACACGGTTTGTGCTAGCCTCTTGAAACTTGACACAATACAGTAGTTCTACGTTCTAACTCTAAGGTTTGTTTCCTCCTGATGTAGCCTTAAGCAGAGACTTGCGAATAACTCATTCAATGAAAGGCGTTGGTAGGCTGCCAAAAAACTACAGTCTCCTGAAATCACAACATATATTTTTTCTTCCGACCTTCATGATAACTTCAAGTAATGAGCAGTACAACCAATCAAAACTTGGATGCCCAAGTTTCGTTCTCCTACGTTGAAGCATTCGTTTGCAGGAAGAGTTTGAATTTTTAGGTTTCCCTGCATTTTCTTCTATATTGACAGATGCAGTTAGAACTCTAAATTAAACACGGTTAGTGCTAGCTTCTTGAAATTTGACACAATACAGTAGTTCTACGTTCTAACTCTAAGGTTTGTTTCCTCTTGATGTAGCCTTAAGCAGAGACTGGCGAATAACTCATTCAATGAAAGGCGTTGGTAGGCTGCCAAAAAACTACAGTCTCCTGAAATCACAACATACATTTTTTCTTCCGACCTTCATGATACTTTCAAGTAATGTGCAGTACAACAATCAAACTTGGATGCCCAAGTTTCGTTCTCCTACGTTGAAGCATTCGTTTGCAGGAACAGTTTGAATTTTCAGGTTTCACTGCGTTTTCTACTATATAGACAGATGCAGTTAGAACTCTAAATAAAACACGGTTTGTGGTAGCTTCTTGAAACTTGACAAAATACTGTAGTTCTACGTTCTATCTCTAAGGTTTGTTTCCTCTTGATGTAGCCTTAAGCAGAGACTGGCGAATAACTCATTCAATGAAAGGCGTTCGTAGGCTGCCAAAAAACTACAGTCTCCTGAAATCACAACATATATTTTTTCTTCCGACCTTCATGATATTCAAGTAATGAGCAGTACACCAATCAAACTTGCATGTCCATGTTTCGTTCTCCTAGGTTGAAGCATTCGTTTGCAGGAACAGTTTGAATTTTTAGGTTTCACTGCGTTTTCTTCTATATTGACAGATGCAGTTAGAACTCTAAATCAAACACGGTTTTTGCTAGCCTCTTGAAACTTGACACAATACAGTAGTTCTACGTTCTAACTCTAAGGTTTGTTTCCTCTTGATGTAGCCTTAAGCAGAGACTGGCGAATAACTCATTCAATGAAAGTCATTGTTAGCTTCCAAAAAACTACCATCTCCTGAAATCACAACATATATTTTTTTCTTCCGAACTTCATGATACTTTCAAGTAATGAGCAGTACACCAATCAAACTTGGATGTCCAAGTTTTGTTCTCCTAGGTTGAAGCATTCGTTTGCAGGAACAGTTTGAATTTTTAGGTTTCACTGCGTTTTCTTCTATAGTGACAGATGCAGTTAGAACTCTAAATTAAACACGGTTTGTGCTAGCTTCTTGAAATTTGACACAATACTGTAGTTCTACGTTCTAACTCTAAGGTTTGTTTCCTCTTGATGTAGCCTTAAGCAGAGACTGGCGAATAACTCATTCAATGAAAGGCGTTGGTAGGCTGCCAAAAAACTACAGTCTCCTGAAATCACAACATATATTTTTTCTTCCGACCTTCATGATACTTTCAAGTAATGAGCAGTACACCAATCAAACTTGGATGTCCATGTTTCGTTCTCCTAGGTTGAAGCATTCGTTTGCAGTAGAAGTTTGAATTTTTAGGTTTCACTGCGTTTTCTTCTATATTGACAGATGCAGTTAGAAATCTAAAACAAACACGGTTTGTGCTAGCCTCTTGAAACTTGACACAATACAGTAGTTCTACGTTCTAACTCTAAGGTTTGTTTCCTCCTGATGTAGCCTTAAGCAGAGACTTGCGAATAACTCATTCAATGAAAGGCGTTGGTAGGCTGCCAAAAAACTACAGTCTCCTGAAATCACAACATATATTTTTTCTTCCCGACCTTCATGATAACTTCAAGTAATGAGCAGTACACCAATCAAACTTGGATCCCAAGTTTCGTTCTCCTACGTTGAAGCATTCGTTTGCAGGAAGAGTTTGAATTTTTAGGTTTCCCTGCATTTTCTTCTATATTGACAGATGCAGTTAGAACTCTAAATTAAACACGGTTAGTGCTAGCTTCTTGAAATTTGACACAATACAGTAGTTCTACGTTCTAACTCTAAGGTTTGTTTCCTCTTGATGTAGCCTTAAGCAGAGACTGGCGAATAACTCATTCAATGAAAGGCGTTGGTAGGCTGCCAAAAAACTACAGTCTCCTGAAATCACAACATACATTTTTTCTTCCGACCTTCATGATACTTTCAAGTAATGTGCAGTACAACAATCAAACTTGGATGCCCAAGTTTCGTTCTCCTACGTTGAAGCATTCGTTTGCAGGAACAGTTTGAATTTTGAGGTATCACTGCGTTTTCTACTATATTGACAGATGCAGTTAGAACTCTAAATAAAACACGGTTTGTGGTAGCTTCTTGAAACTTGACAAAATACTGTAGTTCTACGTTCTATCTCTAAGGTTTGTTTCCTCTTGATGTAGCCTTAAGCAGAGACTGGCGAATAACTCATTCAATGAAAGGCGTTCGTAGGCTGCCAAAAAACTACAGTCTCCTGAAATCACAACATATATTTTTTCTTCCGACCTTCATGATACTTTCAAGTAATGAGCAGTACACCAATCAAACTTGGATGTCCATGTTTCGTTCTCCTAGGTTGAAGCATTCGTTTGCAGTAGAAGTTTGAATTTTTAGGTTTCACTGCGTTTTCTTCTATATTGACAGATGCAGTTAGAACTCTAAATCAAACACGGTTTGTGCTAGCCTCTTGAAACTTGACACAATACAGTAGTTCTACGTTCTAACTCTAAGGTTTGTTTCCTCTTGATGTAGCCTTAAGCAGAGACTGGCGAATAACATTCAATGAAAGTCATTGTTAAGCTTCCAAAAAACTACCATCTCCTGAAATCACAACATATATTTTTTTCTTCCGAACTTCATGATACTTTCAAGTAATGAGCAGTACACCAATCAAACTTGGATGTCCAAGTTTTGTTCTCCTAGGTTGAAGCATTCGTTTGCAGGAACAGTTTGAATTTTTAGGTTTCACTGCGTTTTCTTCTATAGTGACAGATGCAGTTAGAACTCTAAATTAAACACGGTTTGTGCTAGCTTCTTGAAATTTGACACAATACAGTAGTTCTACGTTCTAACTCTAAGGTTTGTTTCCTCTTGATGTAGCCTTAAGCAGAGACAGGCGAATAACTCATTCAATGAAAGGCGTTGTTATGCTGCCAAAAAACTACAGTCTCCTGAAATCACAACATATATTTTTTCTACCGACCTTCATGATAACTTCAAGTAATGAGCAGTACACCAATCAAACTTGGGTGCCCAAGTTTCGTTCTCCTAGGTTGAAGCATTCCTTTGCAGGAACAGTTTGAATTTTTAGGTTTCACTGCGTTTTCTCCTATATTGACAGATACAGTTAGAACTCTAAATTAAACACGGTTTGTGGTAGCTTCTTGAAACTTGACACAATACAGTAGTTCTACGTTCTAACTCTAAGGTTTGTTTCCTCTTGATGTAGCCTTAAGCAGAGACTGGCGAATAACTCATTCAATGAAAGGCGTTGGTAGGCTGCCAAAAAACTACAGAATCCTGAAATCACAACATACATTTTTTCTTCCGACCTTCATGATACTTTCAAGTAATGTGCAGTACACCAATCAAACTTGGATGCCCAAGTTTCGTTCTCCTACGTTGAAGCATTCGTTTGCAGGAACAGTTTGAATTTTCAGGTTTCACTGCGTTTTCTCCTATATTGACAGATGCAGTTAGAACTCTAAATAAAACACGGTTTGTGGTAGCTTTTTGAAACTTGACAAAATACTGTAGTTCTACGTTCTATCTCTAAGGTTTGTTTCCTCTTGATGTAGCCTTAAGCAGAGACTGGCGAATAACTCATTCAATGAAAGGCATTGTTAAGCTTTCAAAAAACTACCATCTCCTGAAATCACAACATATATTTTTTCTTCCGAACTTCATGATACTTTCAAGTAATGAGCAGTACACCAATCAAACTTGGATGTCCAAGTTTCGTTCTCCTAGGTTGAAGCATTCGTTTGCCGGAAGAGTATGAATTTTTAGTTTTCATTGCGTTTTCTTCTATAGTGACAGATGCAGTTAGAACTCTAAATCAAACACGGTTTGTGCTAGCCTCTTGAAACTTGACACAATACAGTAGTTCTACGTTCTAACTCTAAGGTTTGTTTCCTCTTGATGTAGCCTTAAGCAGAGACTGGCGAATAACTCATTCAATGAAAGGCGTTGTTATGCTGCCAAAAAACTACAGTCTCCTGAAATCACAACATATGTTTTTTCTTCCGATCTTCATGATAACTTCAAGTAATGAGCAGTACACCAATCAAACTTGGGTGCCCAAGTTTCGTTCTCCTACGTTGAAGCATTCCTTTGCAGGAACAGTTTGAATTTTTAGGTTTCACTGCGTTTTCTCCTATATTGACAGATACAGTTAGAACTCTAAATTAAACACGGTTTGTGGTAGCTTCTTGAAACTTGACACAATACAGTAGTTCTACGTTCTAACTCTAAGGTTTGTTTCCTCTTGATGTAGCCTTAAGCAGAGACTGGCGAATAACTCATTCAATGAAAGGCGTTGGTAGGCTGCCAAAAAACTACAGTCTCCTGAAATCACAACATATATTTTTTCTTCCGACCTTCATGATACTTTCAAGTAATGAGCAGTACACCAATCAAACTTGGATGTCCAAGTTTTGTTCTCCTAGGTTGAAGCATTCGTTTGCAGGAACAGTTTGAATTTTTAGGTTTCACTGCGTTTTCTTCTATATTGAAAGATGCAGTTAGAACTCTAAATTAAACACGGTTAGTGCTAGCTTCTTGAAATTTGACACAATACAGTAGTTCTACGTTCTAACTCTAAGGTTTGTTTCCTCTTGATGTAGCCTTAAGCAGAGACTGGCGAATAACTCATTCAATGAAAGGCGTTGGTAGGCTGCCAAAAAACTACAGTCTCCTGAAATCACAACATATATTTTTTCTTCCGACCTTCATGATACTTTCAAGTAATGAGCAGTACACCAATCAAACTTGGATGTCCATGTTTCGTTCTCCTAGGTTGAAGCATTCGTTTGCAGTAGAAGTTTGAATTTTTAGGTTTCACTGCGTTTTCTTCTATATTGACAGATGCAGTTAGAAATCTAAAACAAACACGGTTTGTGCTAGCCTCTTGAAACTTCACACAATACAGTAGTTCTATGTTCTAACTCTAAGGTTTGTTTCCTCCTGATGTAGCCTTAAGCAGAGACTGGCGAATAACTCATTCAATGAAAGGCGTTGGTAGGCTGCCAAAAAACTACAGTCTCCTGAAATCACAACATATATTTTTTCTTCCGACCTTCATGATAACTTCAAGTAATGAGCAGTACACCAATCAAACTTGGATGCCCAAGTTTCGTTCTCCTACGTTGAAGCATTCGTTTGCAGGAAGAGTTTGAATTTTTAGGTTTCCCTGCATTTTCTTCTATATTGACAGATGCAGTTAGAACTCTAAATCAAACACGGTTTGTGCTAGCCTCTTGAAACTTGACACAATACAGTAGTTCTACGTTCTAACTCTAAGGTTTGTTTCCTCTTGATGTAGCCTTAAGCAGAGACTGGCGAATAACACATTCAATGAAAGTCATTGTTAAGCTTCCAAAAAACTACCATCTCCTGAAGTCACAACATATATTTTTTTCTTCCGAACTTCATGATACTTTCAAGTAATGAGCAGTACACCAATCAAACTTGGATGTCCAAGTTTTGTTCTCCTAGGTTGAAGCATTCGTTTGCAGGAACAGTTTGAATTTTTAGGTTTCACTGCGTTTTCTTCTATAGTGACAGATGCAGTTAGAACTCTAAATTAAACACGGTTTGTGCTAGCTTCTTGAAATTTGACACAATACAGTAGTTCTACGTTCTAACTCTAAGGTTTGTTTCCTCTTGATGTAGCCTTAAGCAGAGACTGGCGAATAACTCATTCAATGAAAGGCGTTGGTAGGCTGCCAAAAAACTACAGTCTCCTGAAATCACAACATACATTTTTTCTTCCGACCTTCATGATACTTTCAAGTAATGAGCAGTACACCAATCAAACTTGGATGTCCATGTTTCGTTCTCCTAGGTTGAAGCATTCGTTTGCAGTAGAAGTTTGAATTTTTAGGTTTCACTGCGTTTTCTTCTATATTGACAGATGCAGTTAGAAATCTAAAACAAACACGGTTTGTGCTAGCCTCTTGAAACTTGACACAATACAGTAGTTCTACGTTCTAACTCTAAGGTTTGTTTCCTCCTGATGTAGCCTTAAGCAGAGACTGGCGAATAACTCATTCAATGAAAGGCGTTGGTAGGCTGCCAAAAAACTACAGTCTCCTGAAATCACAACATATATTTTTTCTTCCGACCTTCATGATAACTTCAAGTAATGAGCAGTACACCAATCAAACTTGGATGCCCAAGTTTCGTTCTCCTACGTTGAAGCATTCGTTTGCAGGAAGAGTTTGAATTTTTAGGTTTCCCTGCATTTTCTTCTATATTGACAGATGCAGTTAGAACTCTAAATTAAACACGGTTAGTGCTAGCTTCTTGAAATTTGACACAATACAGTAGTTCTACGTTCTAACTCTAAGGTTTGTTTCCTCTTGATGTAGCCTTAAGCAGAGACTGGCGAATAACTCATTCAATGAAAGGCGTTGGTAGGCTGCCAAAAAACTACAGTCTCCTGAAATCACAACATACATTTTTTCTTCCGACCTTCATGATACTTTCAAGTAATGTGCAGTACAACAATCAAACTTGGATGCCCAAGTTTCGTTCTCCTACGTTGAAGCATTCGTTTGCAGGAACAGTTTGAATTTTGAGGTTTCACTGCGTTTTCTACTATATTGACAGATGCAGTTAGAACTCTAAATAAAACACGGTTTGTGGTAGCTTCTTGAAACTTGACAAAATACTGTAGTTCTACGTTCTATCTCTAAGGTTTGTTTCCTCTTGATGTAGCCTTAAGCAGAGACTGGCGAATAACTCATTCAATGAAAGGCGTTCGTAGGCTGCCAAAAAACTACAGTCTCCTGAAATCACAACATATATTTTTTCTTCCGACCTTCATGATACTTTCAAGTAATGAGCAGTACACCAATCAAACTTGGATGTCCATGTTTCGTTCTCCTAGGTTGAAGCATTCGTTTGCCGTAGAAGTTTGAATTTTTAGGTTTCACTGCGTTTTCTTCTATATTGACAGATGCAGTTAGAACTCTAAATCAAACACGGTTTGTGCTAGCCTCTTGAAACTTGACACAATACAGTAGTTCTACGTTCTAACTCTAAGGTTTGTTTCCTCTTGATGTAGCCTTAAGCAGAGACTGGCGAATAACACATTCAATGAAAGTCATTGTTAAGCTTCCAAAAAACTACCATCTCCTGAAATCACAACATATATTTTTTTCTTCCGAACTTCATGATACTTTCAAGTAATGAGCAGTACACCAATCAAACTTGGATGTCCAAGTTTTGTTCTCCTAGGTTGAAGCATTCGTTTTCAGGAACAGTTTGAATTTTTAGGTTTCACTGCGTTTTCTTCTATATTGACAGATGCAGTTAGAAATCTAAAACAAACACGGTTTGTGCTAGCCTCTTGAAACTGGACACAATACAGTAGTTCTACGTTCTAACTCTAAGGTTTGTTTCCTCCTGATGTAGCCTTAAGCAGAGACTGGCGAATAACTCATTCAATGAAAGGCGTTGGTAGGCTGCCAAAAAACTACAGTCTCCTGAAATCACAACATATATTTTTTCTTCCGACCTTCATGATAACTTCAAGTAATGAGCAGTACACCAATCAAACTTGGATGCCCAAGTTTCGTTCTCCTACGTTGAAGCATTCGTTTGCATGAAGAGTTTGAATTTTTAGGTTTCCCTGCGTTTTCTTCTATATTGACAGATGCAGTTAGAACTCTAAATTAAACACGGTTAGTGCTAGCTTCTTGAAATTTGACACAATACAGTAGTTCTACGTTCTAACTCTAAGGTTTGTTTCCTCTTGATGTAGCCTTAAGCAGAGACTGGCGAATAACTCATTCAATGAAAGGCGTTGGTAGGCTGCCAAAAAACTACAGTCTCCTGAAATCACAACATACATTTTTTCTTCCGACCTTCATGATACTTTCAAGTAATGTGCAGTACAACAATCAAACTTGGATGCCCAAGTTTCGTTCTCCTACGTTGAAGCATTCGTTTGCAGGAACAGTTTGAATTTTCAGGTTTCACTGCGTTTTCTACTATATTGACAGATGCAGTTAGAACTCTAAATAAAACACGGTTTGTGGTAGCTTCTTGAAACTTGACAAAATACTGTAGTTCTACGTTCTATCTCTAAGGTTTGTTTCCTCTTGATGTAGCCTTAAGCAGAGACTGGCGAATAACTCATTCAATGAAAGGCGTTCGTAGGCTGCCAAAAAACTACAGTCTCCTGAAATCACAACATATATTTTTTCTTCCGACCTTCATGATATTCAAGTAATGAGCAGTACACCAATCAAACTTGCATGTCCATGTTTCGTTCTCCTAGGTTGAAGCATTCGTTTGCAGGAACAGTTTGAATTTTTAGGTTTCACTGCGTTTTCTTCTATAGTGACAGATGCAGTTAGAACTCTAAATTAAACACGGTTTGTGCTAGCTTCTTGAAATTTGACACAATACAGTAGTTCTACGTTCTAACTCTAAGGTTTGTTTCCTCTTGATGTAGCCTTAAGCACTGAATGGCCAATAACTCATTCAATGAAAGGCGTTGGTAGGCTGCCAAAAAACTACAGTCTCCTGAAATCACAACATACATTTTTTCTTCCGACCTTCATGATACTTTCAAGTAATGTGCAGTACACCAATCAAACTTGGATGTCCAAGTTTCGTTCTCCTAGGTTGAAGCATTCGTTTGCCGGAAGAGTATGAATTTTTAGTTTTCACTGCGTTTTCTTCTATAGTGACAGATGCAGTTAGAACTCTAAATCAAACACGGTTTGTGCTAGCCTCTTGAAACTTGACACAATACAGTAGTTCTACGTTCTAACTCTAAGGTTTGTTTCCTCTTGATGTAGCCTTAAGCAGAGACTGGCGAATAACTCATTCAATGAAAGGCGTTGTTATGCTGCCAAAAAACTACAGTCTCCTGAAATCACAACATATATTTTTTCTACCGACCTTCATGATAACTTCAAGTAATGAGCAGTACACCAATCAAACTTGGGTGCCCAAGTTTCGTTCTCCTAGGTTGAAGCATTCCTTTGCAGGAACAGTTTGAATTTTTAGGTTTCACTGCGTTTTCTCCTATATTGACAGATACAGTTAGAACTCTAAATTAAACACGGTTTGTGGTAGCTTCTTGAAACTTGACACAATACAGTAGTTCTACGTTCTAACTCTAAGGTTTGTTTCCTCTTGATGTAGCCTTAAGCAGAGACTGGCGAATAACTCATTCAATGAAAGGCGTTGGTAGGCTGCCAAAAAACTACAGAATCCTGAAATCACAACATACATTTTTTCTTCCGACCTTCATGATACTTTCAAGTAATGTGCAGTACACCAATCAAACTTGGATGCCCAAGTTTCGTTCTCCTACGTTGAAGCATTCGTTTGCAGGAACAGTTTGAATTTTCAGGTTTCACTGCGTTTTCTCCTATATTGACAGATGCAGTTAGAACTCTAAATAAAACACGGTTTGTGGTAGCTTGTTGAAACTTGACAAAATACTGTAGTTCTACGTTCTATCTCTAAGGTTTGTTTCCTCTTGATGTAGGCTTAAGCAGAGACTGGCGAATAACTCATTCAATGAAAGGCATTGTTAAGCTTTCAAAAAACTACCATCTCCTGAAATCACAACATATATTTTTTCTTCTGAACTTCATGATACTTTCAAGTAATGAGCAGTACACCAATCAAACTTGGATGTCCAAGTTTCATTCTCCTAGGTTGAAGCATTCGTTTGCCGGAAGAGTATGAATTTTTAGTTTTCATTGCGTTTTCTTCTATAGTGACAGATGCAGTTAGAACTCTAAATCAAACACGGTTTGTGCTAGCCTCTTGAAACTTGACACAATACAGTAGTTCTACGTTCTAACTCTAAGGTTTGTTTCCTCTTGATGTAGCCTTAAGCAGAGACTGGCGAATAACTCACTCAATGAAAGGCGTTGGTAGGCTGCCAAAAAACTACAGTCTCCTGAAATCACAACATATATTTTTTCTTCCGACCTTCATGATACTTTCAAGTAATGAGCAGTACACCAATCAAACTTGGATCTCCATGTTTCGTTCTCCTAGGTTGAAGCATTCGTTTGCAGTAGAAGTTTGAATTTTTAGGTTTCACTGCGTTTTCTTCTATATTGACAGATGCAGTTAGAAATCTAAAACAAACACGGTTTGTGCTAGCCTCTTGAAACTTGACACAATACAGTAGTTCTACGTTCTAACTCTAAGGTTTGTTTCCTCCTGATGTAGCCTTAAGCAGAGACTGGCGAATAACTCATTCAATGAAAGGCGTTGGTAGGCTGCCAAAAAACTACAGTCTCCTGAAATCACAACATATATTTTTTCTTCCGACCTTCATGATAACTTCAAGTAATGAGCAGTACACCAATCAAACTTGGATGCCCAAGTTTCGTTCTCCTACGTTGAAGCATTCGTTTGCAGGAAGAGTTTGAATTTTTAGGTTTCCCTGCATTTTCTTCTATATTGACAGATGCAGTTAGAACTCTAAATCAAACACGGTTTGTGCTAGCCTCTTGAAACTTGACACAATACAGTAGTTCTACGTTCTAACTCTAAGGTTTGTTTCCTCTTGATGTAGCCTTAAGCAGAGACTGGCGAATAACACATTCAATGAAAGTCATTGTTAAGCTTCCAAAAAACTAACATCTCCTGAAATCACAACATATATTTTTTTCTTCCGAACTTCATGATACTTTCAAGTAATGAGCAGTACACCAATCAAACTTGGATGTCCAAGTTTTGTTCTCCTAGGTTGAAGCATTCGTTTGCAGGAACAGTTTGAATTTTTAGGTTTCACTGCGTTTTCTTCTATAGTGACAGATGCAGTTAGAACTCTAAATCAAACACGGTTTGTGCTAGCCTCTTGAAACTTGACACAATACAGTAGTTCTACGTTCTAACTCTAAGTTTTGTTTCCTCTTGATGTAGCCTTAAGCAGAGACTGGCGAATAACTCATTCAATGAAAGGCGTTGTTATGCTGCCAAAAAACTACAGTCTCCTGAAATCACAACATATATTTTTTCTAACGACCTTCATGATAACTTCAAGTAATGAGCAGTACACCAATCAAACTTGGGTGCCCAAGTTTCGTTCTCCTAGGTTGAAGCATTCCTTTGCAGGAACAGTTTGAATTTTTAGGTTTCACTGCGTTTTCTCCTATATTGACAGATACAGTTAGAACTCTAAATTAAACACGGTTTGTGGTAGCTTCTTGAAACTTGACACAATACAGTAGTTCTACGTTCTAACTCTAAGGTTTGTTTCCTCTTGATGTAGCCTTAAGCAGAGACTGGCGAATAACTCATTCAATGAAAGGCGTTGGTAGGCTGCCAAAAAACTACAGAATCCTGAAATCACAACATACATTTTTTCTTCCGACCTTCATGATACATTCAAGTAATGTGCAGTACACCAATCAAACTTGGATGCCCAAGTTTCGTTCTCCTACGTTGAAGCATTCGTTTGCAGGAACAGTTTGAATTTTCAGGTTTCACTGCGTTTTCTCCTATATTGACAGATGCAGTTAGAACTCTAAATCAAACACGGTTTGTGGTAGCTTGTTGAAACTTGACAAAATACTGTAGTTCTACGTTCTATCTCTAAGGTTTGTTTCCTCTTGATGTAGCCTTAAGCAGAGACTGGCGAATAACTCATTCAATGAAAGGCATTGTTAAGCTTTCAAAAAACTACCATCTCCTGAAATCACAACATATATTTTTTCTTCCGAACTTCATGATACTTTCAAGTAATGAGCAGTACACCAATCAAACTTGGATGTCCAAGTTTCGTTCTCCTAGGTTGAAGCATTCGTTTGCAGTAGAAGTTTGAATTTTTAGGTTTCACTGCGTTTTCTTCTATATTGACAGATGCAGTTAGAAATATAAAACAAACACGGTTTGTGCTAGCCTCTTGAAACTTGACACAATACAGTAGTTCTACGTTCTAACTCTAAGGTTTGTTTCCTCCTGATGTAGCCTTAAGCAGAGACTGGCGAATAACTCATTCAATGAAAGGCGTTGGTAGGCTGCCAAAAAACTACAGTCTCCTGAAATCACAACATATATTTTTTCTTCCGACCTTCATGATAACTTCAAGTAATGAGCAGTACACCAATCAAACTTGGATGCCCAAGTTTCGTTCTCCTAGGTTGAAGCATTCGTTTGCAGGAAGAGTTTGAATTTTTAGGTTTCCCTGCATTTTCTTCTATATTGACAGATGCAGTTAGAACTCTAAATCAAACACGGTTTGTGCTAGCCTCTTGAAACTTGACACAATACAGTAGTTCTACGTTCTAACTCTAAGGTTTGTTTCCTCTTGATGTAGCCTTCAGCAGAGACTGGCGAATAACACATTCAATGAAAGTCATTGTTAAGCTTCCAAAAAACTACCATCTCCTGAAATCACAACATATATTTTTTCTTCCGAACTTCATGATACTTTCAAGTAATGAGCAGTACACCAATCAAACTTGGATGTCCAAGTTTTGTTCTCCTAGGTTGAAGCATTCGTTTGCAGGAACAGTTTGAATTTTTAGGTTTCACTGCGTTTTCTTCTATATTGACAGATGCAGTTAGAACTCTAAATTAAACACGGTTAGTGCTAGCTTCTTGAAATTTGACACAATACAGTAGTTCTACGTTCTAACTCTAAGGTTTGTTTCCTCTTGATGTAGCCTTAAGCAGAGACTGGCGAATAACTCATTCAATGAAAGGCGTTGGTAGGCTGCCAAAAAACTACAGTCTCCTGAAATCACAACATACATTTTTTCTTCCGACCTTCATGATACTTTCAAGTAATGAGCAGTACACCAATCAAACTTGGATGTCCATGTTTCGTTCTCCTAGGTTGAAGCATTCGTTTGCAGTAGAAGTTTGAATTTTTAGGTTTCACTGCGTTTTCTTCTATATTGACAGATGCAGTTAGAAATCTAAAACAAACACGGTTTGTGCTAGCCTCTTGAAACTTGACACAATACAGTAGTTCTACGTTCTAACTCTAAGGTTTGTTTCCTCCTGATGTAGCCTTAAGCAGAGACTGGCGAATAATTCATTCAATGAAAGGCGTTGGTAGGCTGCCAAAAAACTACAGTCTCCTGAAATCACAACATATATTTTTTCTTCCGACCTTCATGATAACTTCAAGTAATGAGCAGTACACCAATCAAACTTGGATGCCCAAGTTTCGTTCTCCTACGTTGAAGCATTCGTTTGCAGGAAGAGTTTGAATTTTTAGGTTTCCCTGCATTTTCTTCTATATTGACAGATGCAGTTAGAACTCTAAATTAAACACGGTTAGTGCTAGCTTCTTGAAATTTGACACAATACAGTAGTTCTACGTTCTAACTCTAAGGTTTGTTTCCTCTTGATGTAGCCTTAAGCAGAGACTGGCGAATAACTCATTCAATGAAAGGCGTTGGTAGGCTGCCAAAAAACTACAGTCTCCTGAAATCACAACATACATTTTTTCTTCCGACCTTCATGATACTTTCAAGTAATGTGCAGTACAACAATCAAACTTGGATGCCCAAGTTTCGTTCTCCTACGTTGAAGCATTCGTTTGCAGGAACAGTTTGAATTTTGAGGTTTCACTGCGTTTTCTACTATATTGACAGATGCAGTTAGAACTCTAAATAAAACACGGTTTGTGGTAGCTTCTTGAAACTTGACAAAATACTGTAGTTCTACGTTCTATCTCTAAGGTTTGTTTCCTCTTGATGTAGCCTTAAGCAGAGACTGGCGAATAACTCATTCAATGAAAGGCGTTCGTAGGCTGCCAAAAAACTACAGTCTCCTGAAATCACAACATATATTTTTTCTTCCGACCTTCATGATACTTTCAAGTAATGAGCAGTACACCAATCAAACTTGGATGTCCATGTTTCGTTCTCCTAGGTTGAAGCATTCGTTTGCCGTAGAAGTTTGAATTTTTAGGTTTCACTGCGTTTTCTTCTATATTGACAGATGCAGTTAGAACTCTAAATCAAACACGGTTTGTGCTAGCCTCTTGAAACTTGACACAATACAGTAGTTCTACGTTCTAACTCTAAGGTTTGTTTCCTCTTGATGTAGCCTTAAGCAGAGACTGGCGAATAACACATTCAATGAAAGTCATTGTTAAGCTTCCAAAAAACTACCATCTCCTGAAATCACAACATATATTTTTTTCTTCCGAACTTCATGATACTTTCAAGTAATGAGCAGTACACCAATCAAACTTGGATGTCCAAGTTTTGTTCTCCTAGGTTGAAGCATTCGTTTTCAGGAACAGTTTGAATTTTTAGGTTTCACTGCGTTTTCTTCTATATTGACAGATGCAGTTAGAAATCTAAAACAAACACGGTTTGTGCTAGCCTCTTGAAACTGGACACAATACAGTAGTTCTACGTTCTAACTCTAAGGTTTGTTTCCTCCTGATGTAGCCTTAAGCAGAGACTGGCGAATAACTCATTCAATGAAAGGCGTTGGTAGGCTGCCAAAAAACTACAGTCTCCTGAAATCACAACATATATTTTTTCTTCCGACCTTCATGATAACTTCAAGTAATGAGCAGTACACCAATCAAACTTGGATGCCCAAGTTTCGTTCTCCTACGTTGAAGCATTCGTTTGCATGAAGAGTTTGAATTTTTAGGTTTCCCTGCGTTTTCTTCTATATTGACAGATGCAGTTAGAACTCTAAATTAAACACGGTTAGTGCTAGCTTCTTGAAATTTGACACAATACAGTAGTTCTACGTTCTAACTCTAAGGTTTGTTTCCTCTTGATGTAGCCTTAAGCAGAGACTGGCGAATAACTCATTCAATGAAAGGCGTTGGTAGGCTGCCAAAAAACTACAGTCTCCTGAAATCACAACATACATTTTTTCTTCCGAACTTCATGATACTTTCAAGTAATGTGCAGTACAACAATCAAACTTGGATGCCCAAGTTTCGTTCTCCTACGTTGAAGCATTCGTTTGCAGGAACAGTTTGAATTTTCAGGTTTCACTGCGTTTTCTACTATATTGACAGATGCAGTTAGAACTCTAAATAAAACACGGTTTGTGGTAGCTTCTTGAAACTTGACAAAATACTGTAGTTCTACGTTCTATCTCTAAGGTTTGTTTCCTCTTGATGTAGCCTTAAGCAGAGACTGGCGAATAACTCATTCAATGAAAGGCGTTCGTAGGCTGCCAAAAAACTACAGTCTCCTGAAATCACAACATATATTTTTTCTTCCGACCTTCATGATATTCAAGTAATGAGCAGTACACCAATCAAACTTGCATGTCCATGTTTCGTTCTCCTAGGTTGAAGCATTCGTTTGCAGTAGAAGTTTGAATTTTTAGGTTTCACTGCGTTTTCTTCTATATTGACAGATGCAGTTAGAACTCTAAATCAAACACGGTTTGTGCTAGCCTCTTGAAACTTGACACAATACAGTAGTTCTACGTTCTAACTCTAAGGTTTGTTTCCTCTTGATGTAGCCTTAAGCAGAGACTGGCGAATAACACATTCAATGAAAGTCATTGTTAAGCTTCCAAAAAACTACCATCTCCTGAAATCACAACATATATTTTTTTCTTCCGAACTTCATGATACTTTCAAGTAATGAGCAGTACACCAATCAAACTTGGATGTCCAAGTTTTGTTCTCCTAGGTGGAAGCATTCGTTTGCAGGAACAGTTTGAATTTTTAGGTTTCACTGCGTTTTCTTCTATAGTGACAGATGCAGTTAGAACTCTAAATTAAACACGGTTTGCGCTAGCTTCTTGAAATTTGACACAATACAGTAGTTCTACGTTCTAACTCTAAGGTTTGTTTCCTCTTGATGTAGCCTTAAGCACTGAATGGCCAATAACTCATTCAATGAAAGGCGTTGGTAGGCTGCCAAAAAACTACAGTCTCCTGAAATCACAACATACATTTTTTCTTCCGACCTTCATGATACTTTCAAGTAATGTGCAGTACACCAATCAAACTTGGATGTCCAAGTTTCGTTCTCCTAGGTTGAAGCATTCGTTTGCCGGAAGAGTATGAATTTTTAGTTTTCACTGCGTTTTCTTCTATAGTGACAGATGCAGTTAGAACTCTAAATCAAACACGGTTTGTGCTAGCCTCTTGAAACTTGACACAATACAGTAGTTCTACGTTCTAACTCTAAGGTTTGTTTCCTCTTGATGTAGCCTTAAGCAGAGACTGGCGAATAACTCATTCAATGAAAGGCGTTGTTATGCTGCCAAAAAACTACAGTCTCCTGAAATCACAACATATATTTTTTCTACCGACCTTCATGATAACTTCAAGTAATGAGCAGTACACCAATCAAACTTGGGTGCCCAAGTTTCGTTCTCCTAGGTTGAAGCATTCCTTTGCAGGAACAGTTTGAATTTTTAGGTTTCACTGCGTTTTCTCCTATATTGACAGATACAGTTAGAACTCTAAATTAAACACGGTTTGTGGTAGCTTCTTGAAACTTGACACAATACAGTAGTTCTACGTTCTAACTCTAAGGTTTGTTTCCTCTTGATGTAGCCTTAAGCAGAGACTGGCGAATAACTCATTCAATGAAAGGCGTTGGTAGGCTGCCAAAAAACTACAGAATCCTGAAATCACAACATACATTTTTTCTTCCGACCTTCATGATACTTTCAAGTAATGTGCAGTACACCAATCAAACTTGGATGCCCAAGTTTCGTTCTCCTACGTTGAAGCATTCGTTTGCAGGAACAGTTTGAATTTTCAGGTTTCACTGCGTTTTCTCCTATATTGACAGATGCAGTTAGAACTCTAAATAAAACACGGTTTGTGGTAGCTTGTTGAAACTTGACAAAATACTGTAGTTCTACGTTCTATCTCTAAGGTTTGTTTCCTCTTGATGTAGCCTTAAGCAGAGACTGGCGAATAACTCATTCAATGAAAGGCATTGTTAAGCTTTCAAAAAACTACCATCTCCTGAAATCACAACATATATTTTTTTCTTCCGAACTTCATGATACTTTCAAGTAATGAGCAGTACACCAATCAAACTTGGATGTCCAAGTTTCGTTCTCCTAGGTTGAAGCATTCGTTTGCCGGAAGAGTATGAATTTTTAGTTTTCATTGCGTTTTCTTCTATAGTGACAGATGCAGTTAGAACTCTAAATCAAACACGGTTTGTGCTAGCCTCTTGAAACTTGACACAATACAGTAGTTCTACGTTCTAACTCTAAGGTTTGTTTCCTCTTGATGTAGCCTTAAGCAGAGACTGGCGAATAACTCATTCAATGAAAGGCGTTGTTATGCTGCCAAAAAACTACAGTCTCCTGAAATCACAACATATGTTTTTTCTTCCGATCTTCATGATAACTTCAAGTAATGAGCAGTACACCAATCAAACTTGGGTGCCCAAGTTTCGTTCTCCTAGGTTGAAGCATTCCTTTGCAGGAACAGTTTGAATTTTTAGGTTTCACTGCGTTTTCTCCTATATTGACAGATACAGTTAGAACTCTAAATTAAACACGGTTTGTGGTAGCTTCTTGAAACTTGACACAATACAGTAGTTCTACGTTCTAACTCTAAGGTTTGTTTCCTCTTGATGTAGCCTTAAGCAGAGACTGGCGAATAACTCATTCAATGAAATGCGTTGGTAGGCTGCCAAAAAACTACAGTCTCCTGAAATCACAACATATATTTTTTCTTCCGACCTTCATGATACTTTCAAGTAATGAGCAGTACACCAATCAAACTTGGATGTCCAAGTTTTGTTCTCCTAGGTTGAAGCATTCGTTTGCAGGACCAGTTTGAATTTTTAGGTTTCACTGCGTTTTCTTCTATATTGAAAGATGAAGTTAGAACTCTAAATTAAACACGGTTAGTGCTAGCTTCTTGAAATTTGACACAATACAGTAGTTCTACGTTCTAACTCTAAGGTTTGTTTCCTCTTGATGTAGCCTTAAGCAGAGACTGGCGAATAACTCACTCAATGAAAGGCGTTGGTAGGCTGCCAAAAAACTACAGTCTCCTGAAATCACAACATATATTTTTTCTTCCGACCTTCATGATACTTTCAAGTAATGAGCAGTACACCAATCAAACTTGGATCTCCATGTTTCGTTCTCCTAGGTTGAAGCATTCGTTTGCAGTAGAAGTTTGAATTTTTAGGTTTCACTGCGTTTTCTTCTATATTGACAGATGCAGTTAGAAATCTAAAACAAACACGGTTTGTGCTAGCCTCTTGAAACTTGACACAATACAGTAGTTCTACGTTCTAACTCTAAGGTTTGTTTCCTCCTGATGTAGCCTTAAGCAGAGACTGGCGAATAACTCATTCAATGAAAGGCGTTGGTAGGCTGCCAAAAAACTACAGTCTCCTGAAATCACAACATATATTTTTTCTTCCGACTTTCATGATAACTTCAAGTAATGAGCAGTACACCAATCAAACTTGGATGCCCAAGTTTCGTTCTCCTACGTTGAAGCATTCGTTTGCAGGAAGAGTTTGAATTTTTAGGTTTCCCTGCATTTTCTTCTATATTGACAGATGCAGTTAGAACTCTAAATCAAACACGGTTTGTGCTAGCCTCTTGAAACTTGACACAATACAGTAGTTCTACGTTCTAACTCTAAGGTTTGTTTCCTCTTGATGTAGCCTTAAGCAGAGACTGGCGAATAACACATTCAATGAAAGTCATTGTTAAGCTTCCAAAAAACTAACATCTCCTGAAATCACAACATATATTTTTTTCTTCCGAACTTCATGATACTTTCAAGTAATGAGCAGTACACCAATCAAACTTGGATGTCCAAGTTTTGTTCTCCTAGGTTGAAGCATTCGTTTGCAGGAACAGTTTGAATTTTTAGGTTTCACTGCGTTTTCTTCTATAGTGACAGATGCAGTTAGAACTCTAAATCAAACACGGTTTGTGCTAGCCTCTTGAAACTTGACACAATACAGTAGTTCTACGTTCTAACTCTAAGTTTTGTTTCCTCTTGATGTAGCCTTAAGCAGAGACTGGCGAATAACTCATTCAATGAAAGGCGTTGTTATGCTGCCAAAAAACTACAGTCTCCTGAAATCACAACATATATTTTTTCTAACGACCTTCATGATAACTTCAAGTAATGAGCAGTACACCAATCAAACTTGGGTGCCCAAGTTTCGTTCTCCTAGGTTGAAGCATTCCTTTGCAGGAACAGTTTGAATTTTTAGGTTTCACTGCGTTTTCTCCTATATTGACAGATACAGTTAGAACTCTAAATTAAACACGGTTTGTGGTAGCTTCTTGAAACTTGACACAATACAGTAGTTCTACGTTCTAACTCTAAGGTTTGTTTCCTCTTGATGTAGCCTTAAGCAGAGACTGGCGAATAACTCATTCAAAGAAAGGCGTTGGTAGGCTGCCAAAAAACTACAGAATCCTGAAATCACAACATACATTTTTTCTTCCGACCTTCATGATACATTCAAGTAATGTGCAGTACACCAATCAAACTTGGATGCCCAAGTTTCGTTCTCCTACGTTGAAGCATTCGTTTGCAGGAACAGTTTGAATTTTCAGGTTTCACTGCGTTTTCTCCTATATTGACAGATGCAGTTAGAACTCTAAATAAAACACGGTTTGTGGTAGCTTGTTGAAACTTGACAAAATACTGTAGTTCTACGTTCTATCTCTAAGGTTTGTTTCCTCTTGATGTAGCCTTAAGCAGAGACTGGCGAATAACTCATTCAATGAAAGGCATTGTTAAGCTTTCAAAAAACTACCATCTCCTGAAATCACAACATATATTTTTTCTTCCGAACTTCATGATACTTTCAAGTAATGAGCAGTACACCAATCAAACTTGGATGTCCAAGTTTCGTTCTCCTAGGTTGAAGCATTCGTTTGCAGTAGAAGTTTGAATTTTTAGGTTTCACTGCGTTTTCTTCTATATTGACAGATGCAGTTAGAAATATAAAACAAACACGGTTTGTGCTAGCCTCTTGAAACTTGACACAATAGAGTAGTTCTACGTTCTAACTCTAAGGTTTGTTTCCTCCTGATGTAGCCTTAAGCAGAGACTGGCGAATAACTCATTCAATGAAAGGCGTTGGTAGGCTGCCAAAAAACTACAGTCTCCTGAAATCACAACATATATTTTTTCTTCCGACCTTCATGATAACTTCAAGTAATGAGCAGTACACCAATCAAACTTGGATGCCCAAGTTTCGTTCTCCTAGGTTGAAGCATTCGTTTGCAGGAAGAGTTTGAATTTTTAGGTTTCCCTGCATTTTCTTCTATATTGACAGATGCAGTTAGAACTCTAAATCAAACACGGTTTGTGCTAGCCTCTTGAAACTTGACACAATACAGTAGTTCTACGTTCTAACTCTAAGGTTTGTTTCCTCTTGATGTAGCCTTCAGCAGAGACTGGCGAATAACACATTCAATGAAAGTCATTGTTAAGCTTCCAAAAAACTACCATCTCCTGAAATCACAACATATATTTTTTCTTCCGAACTTCATGATACTTTCAAGTAATGAGCAGTACACCAATCAAACTTGGATGTCCAAGTTTTGTTCTCCTAGGTTGAAGCATTCGTTTGCAGGAACAGTTTGAATTTTTAGGTTTCACTGCGTTTTCTTCTATATTGACAGATGCAGTTAGAACTCTAAATTAAACACGGTTAGTGCTAGCTTCTTGAAATTTGACACAATACAGTAGTTCTACGTTCTAACTCTAAGGTTTGTTTCCTCTTGATGTAGCCTTAAGCAGAGACTGGCGAATAACTCATTCAATGAAAGGCGTTGGTAGGCTGCCAAAAAACTACAGTCTCCTGAAATCACAACATACATTTTTTCTTCCGACCTTCATGATACTTTCAAGTAATGTGCAGTACAACAATCAAACTTGGATGCCCAAGTTTCGTTCTCCTACGTTGAAGCATTCGTTTGCAGGAACAGTTTGAATTTTCAGGTTTCACTGCGTTTTCTACTATATTGACAGATGCAGTTAGAACTCTAAATAAAACACGGTTTGTGGTAGCTTCTTGAAACTTGACAAAATACTGTAGTTCTACGTTCTATCTCTAAGGTTTGTTTCCTCTTGATGTAGCCTTAAGCAGAGACTGGCGAATAACTCATTCAATGAAAGGCGTTCGTAGGCTGCCAAAAAACTACAGTCTCCTGAAATCACAACATATATTTTTTCTTCCGACCTTCATGATACTTTCAAGTAATGAGCAGTACACCAATCAAACTTGGATGTCCATGTTTCGTTCTCCTAGGTTGAAGCATTCGTTTGCAGGAACAGTTTGAATTTTTAGGTTTCACTGCGTTTTCTTCTATATTGACAGATGCAGTTAGAACTCTAAATCAAACACGGTTTGTGCTAGCCTCTTGAAACTTGACACAATACAGTAGTTCTACGTTCTAACTCTAAGGTTTGTTTCCTCTTGATGTAGCCTTAAGCAGAGACTGGCGAATAACACATTCAATGAAAGTCATTGTTAAGCTTCCAAAAAACTACCATCTCCTGAAATCACAACATATATTTTTTTCTTCCGAACTTCATGATACTTTCAAGTAATGAGCAGTACACCAATCAAACTTGGATGTCCAAGTTTTGTTCTCCTAGGTTGAAGCATTCGTTTGCAGGAACAGTTTGAATTTTTAGGTTTCACTGCGTTTTCTTCTATATTGACAGATGCAGTTAGAACTCTAAATTAAACACGGTTTGTGGTAGCTTCTTGAAATTTGACACAATACAGTAGTTCTACGTTCTAACTCTAAGGTTTGTTTCCTCTTGATGTAGCCTTAAGCAGAGAATGGCGAATAACTCATTCAATGAAAGGCGTTGGTAGGCTGCCAAAAAACTACACTCTCCTGAAATCACAACATACATTTTTTCTTCCGACCTTCATGATACTTTCAAGTAATGTGCAGTACACCAATCAAACTTGGATGTCCAAGTTTCGTTCTCCTAGGTTGAAGCATTCGTTTGCAGGAAGAGTATGAATTTTTAGTTTTCACTGCGTTTTCTTCTATAGTGACAGATGCAGTTAGAACTCTAAATCAAACACGGTTTGTGCTAGCCTCTTGAAACTTGACACAATACAGTAGTTCTACGTTCTAACTCTAAGGTTTGTTTCCTCTTGATGTAGCCTTAAGCAGAGACTGGCGAATAACTCATTCAATGAAAGGCGTTGTTATGCTGCCAAAAAACTACAGTCTCCTGAAATCACAACATATATTTTTTCTACCGACCTTCATGATAACTTCAAGTAATGAGCAGTACACCAATCAAACTTGGGTGCCCAAGTTTCGTTCTCCTAGGTTGAAGCATTCCTTTGCAGGAACAGTTTGAATTTTTAGGTTTCACTGCGTTTTCTCCTATATTGACAGATACAGTTAGAACTCTAAATTAAACACGGTTTGTGGTAGCTTCTTGAAACTTGACACAATACAGTAGTTCTACGTTCTAACTCTAAGGTTTGTTTCCTCTTGATATAGCCTTAAGCAGAGACTGGCGAATAACTCATTCAATGAAAGGCGTTGGTAGGCTGCCAAAAAACTACAGAATCCTGAAATCACAACATACATTTTTTCTTCCGACCTTCATGATACTTTCAAGTAATGTGCAGTACACCAATCAAACTTGGATGCCCAAGTTTCGTTCTCCTACGTTGAAGCATTCGTTTGCAGGAACAGTTTGAATTTTCAGGTTTCACTGCGTTTTCTCCTATATTGACAGATGCAATTAGAACTCTAAATAAAACACGGTTTGTGGTAGCTTGTTGAAACTTGACAAAATACTGTAGTTCTACGTTCTATCTCTAAGGTTTGTTTCCTCTTGATGTAGCCTTAAGCAGAGACTGGCGAATAACTCATTCAATGAAAGGCATTGTTAAGCTTTCAAAAAACTACCATCTCCTGAAATCACAACATATATTTTTTCTTCCGAACTTCATGATACTTTCAAGTAATGAGCAGTACACCAATCAAACTTGGATGTCCAAGTTTCGTTCTCCTAGGTTGAAGCATTCGTTTGCCGGAAGAGTATGAATTTTTAGTTTTCACTGCGTTTTCTTCTATAGTGACAGATGCAGTTAGAACTCTAAATCAAACACGGTTTGTGCTAGCCTCTTGAAACTTGACACAATACAGTAGTTCTACGTTCTAACTCTAAGGTTTGTTTCCTCTTGATGTAGCCTTAAGCAGAGACTGGCGAATAACTCATTCAATGAAAGGCGTTGTTATGCTGCCAAAAAACTACAGTCTCCTGAAATCACAACATATGTTTTTTCTTCCGATCTTCATGATAACTTCAAGTAATGAGCAGTACACCAATCAAACTTGGGTGCCCAAGTTTCGTTCTCCTAGGTTGAAGCATTCCTTTGCAGGAACAGTTTGAATTTTTAGGTTTCACTGCGTTTTCTCCTATATTGACAGATACAGTTAGAACTCTAAATTAAACACGGTTTGTGGTAGCTTCTTGAAACTTGACACAATACAGTAGTTCTACGTTCTAACTCTAAGGTTTGTTTCCTCTTGATGTAGCCTTAAGCAGAGACTGGCGAATAACTCATTCAATGAAAGGCGTTGGTAGGCTGCCAAAAAACTACAGTCTCCTGAAATCACAACATATATTTTTTCTTCCGACCTTCATGATACTTTCAAGTAATGAGCAGTACACCAATCAAACTTGGATGTCCATGTTTCGTTCTCCTAGGTTGAAGCATTCGTTTGCAGTAGAAGTTTGAATTTTTAGGTTTCACTGCGTTTTCTTCTATATTGACAGATGCAGTTAGAAATCTAAAACAAACACAGTTTGTGCTAGCCTCTTGAAACTTGACACAATACAGTAGTTCTACGTTCTAACTCTAAGGTTTGTTTCCTCCTGATGTAGTCTTAAGCAGAGACTGGCGAATAACTCATTCAATGAAAGGCGTTGGTAGGCTGCCAAAAAACTACAGTCTCCTGAAATCACAACATATATTTTTTCTTCCGACCTTCATGATAACTTCAAGTAATGAGCAGTACACCAATCAAACTTGGATGCCCAAGTTTCGTTCTCCTACGTTGAAGCATTCGTTTGCAGGAAGAGTTTGAATTTTTAGGTTTCCCTGCATTTTCTTCTATATTGACAGATGCAGTTAGAACTCTAAATCAAACACGGTTTGTGCTAGCCTCTTGAAACTTGACACAATACAGTAGTTCTACGTTCTAACTCTAAGGTTTGTTTCCTCTTGATGTAGCCTTCAGCAGAGACTGGCGAATAACACATTCAAGGAAAGGCATTGTTCAGCTTTCAAAAAACTACCATCTCCTGAAATCACAACATATATTTTTTCTTCCGAACTTCATGATACTTTCAAGTAATGAGCAGTACACCAATCAAACTTGGATGTCCAAGATTCGTTCTCCAAGGTTGAAGCATTCGTTTGCATGAAGAGTATGAATTTTTAGGTTTCACTGCATTTTCTTCTATAGTGACAGATGCAGTTAGAACTCTAAATCAAACACGGTTTGTGCTAGCCTCTTGAAACTTGACACAATACAGTAGTTCTACGTTCTAACTCTAAGGTTTGTTTCCTCTTGATGTAGCCTTAAGCAGAGACTGGCGAATAACTCATTCAATGAAAGGCGTTGGTAGGCTGCCAAAAACTACAGTCTCCTGAAATCACATCATACATTTTTTCTTCCGACCTTCATGATACTTTCAAGTAATGTGCAGTACAACATTCAAACTTGGATGCCCAAGTTTCGTTCTCCTACGTTGAAGCATTCGTTTGCAGGAACAGTTTGAATTTTCAGGTTTCACTGCGTTTTCTACTATATTGACAGATGCAGTTAGAACTCTAAATAAAACACGGTTTGTGGTAGCTTCTTGAAACTTGACAAAATACTGTAGTTCTACGTTCTATCTCTAAGGTTTGTTTCCTCTTGATGTAGCCTTAAGCAGAGACTGGCGAATAACTCATTCAATGAAAGGCGTTCGTAGGCTGCCAAAAAACTACAGTCTCCTGAAATCACAACATATATTTTTTCTTCCGACCTTCATGATACTTTCAAGTAATGAGCAGTACACCAATCAAACTTGGATGTCCATGTTTCGTTCTCCTAGGTTGAAGCATTCGTTTGCAGGAACAGTTTGAATTTTTATTTTTTTTGCGTTTTCTTCTATATTGACAGATGCAGTTAGAACTCTAAATCAAACACGGTTTGTGCTAGCCTCTTGAAACTTGACACAATACACTAGTTCTACGTTCTAACTCTAAGGTTTGTTTCCTCTTGATGTAGCCTTCAGCAGAGACTGGCGAATAACACATTCAATGAAAGTCATTGTTAAGCTTCCAAAAAACTACCATCTCCTGAAATCACAACATATATTTTTTCTTCCGAACTTCATGATACTTTCAAGTAATGAGCAGTACACCAATCAAACTTGGATGTCCAAGTTTTGTTCTCCTAGGTTGAAGCATTCGTTTGCAGGAACAGTTTGAATTTTTAGGTTTCACTGCGTTTTCTTCTATATTGACAGATGCAGTTAGAACTCTAAATTAAACACGGTTAGTGCTAGCTTCTTGAAATTTGACACAATACAGTAGTTCTACGTTCTAACTCTAAGGTTTGTTTCCTCTTGATGTAGCCTTAAGCAGAGACTGGCGAATAACTCATTCAATGAAAGGCGTTGGTAGGCTGCCAAAAAACTACAGTCTCCTGAAATCACAACATACATTTTTTCTTCCGACCTTCATGATACTTTCAAGTAATGTGCAGTACAACAATCAAACTTGGATGCCCAAGTTTCGTTCTCCTACGTTGAAGCATTCGTTTGCAGGAACAGTTTGAATTTTCAGGTTTCACTGCGTTTTCTACTATATTGACAGATGCAGTTAGAACTCTAAATAAAACACGGTTTGTGGTAGCTTCTTGAAACTTGACAAAATACTGTAGTTCTACGTTCTATCTCTAAGGTTTGTTTCCTCTTGATGTAGCCTTAAGCAGAGACTGGCGAATAACTCATTCAATGAAAGGCGTTCGTAGGCTGCCAAAAAACTACAGTCTCCTGAAATCACAACATATATTTTTTCTTCCGACCTTCATGATACTTTCAAGTAATGAGCAGTACACCAATCAAACTTGGATGTCCATGTTTCGTTCTCCTAGGTTGAAGCATTCGTTTGCAGGAACAGTTTGAATTTTTAGGTTTCACTGCGTTTTCTTCTATATTGACAGATGCAGTTAGAACTCTAAATCAAACACGGTTTGTGCTAGCCTCTTGAAACTTGACACAATACAGTAGTTCTACGTTCTAACTCTAAGGTTTGTTTCCTCTTGATGTAGCCTTAAGCAGAGACTGGCGAATAACACATTCAATGAAAGTCATTGTTAAGCTTCCAAAAAACTACCATCTCCTGAAATCACAACATATATTTTTTTCTTCCGAACTTCATGATACTTTCAAGTAATGAGCAGTACACCAATCAAACTTGGATGTCCAAGTTTTGTTCTCCTAGGTTGAAGCATTCGTTTGCAGGAACAGTTTGAATTTTTAGGTTTCACTGCGTTTTCTTCTATATTGACAGATGCAGTTAGAACTCTAAATTAAACACGGTTTGTGGTAGCTTCTTGAAATTTGACACAATACAGTAGTTCTACGTTCTAACTCTAAGGTTTGTTTCCTCTTGATGTAGCCTTAAGCAGAGAATGGCGAATAACTCATTCAATGAAAGGCGTTGGTAGGCTGCCAAAAAACTACACTCTCCTGAAATCACAACATACATTTTTTCTTCCGACCTTCATGA
>NW_027510900.1:0-30043 GCF_048772815.1 Callospermophilus lateralis
AAGTTTCACGGAGCTAGCACAAACCGTGTTTGATTTAGAGTTTCAAACACATCTATCTATACAGCAGAAAACAGAGTGAAACCTAAAAATTCAAACTGTTACTGGAAACGAAGGCTTGAACCTAGAAGACTGAAAGTGGGGCAGCCAAGTGGGATTAGTGAACTGATCATTACCACCAAGTATCATCAAGATTTGGTGAAAAAAAGTTTGCTGAGATTTCAGCAAACTAGTAGTTTTTTTGGAAGCTTGGCAAACCCTTTCAAACGAAAGTGTTCTTCGCCAGTCTCTGCATGGGGTACTTCAAGAGGAAACAAACCATAGAGATAGAACTACTTCATTTTGTCAAGTTTCACGGAGCTAGCACAAACCGTGTTTGATTTAGAGTTTCAAACACATCTATCTCTAAAGCAGAAAACAGAGTGAAACCTAAAAATTCAAACTGTTACTAGAAACGAACGCTTGAATCTAGAAGAGTGAAAGTTGGGCAGCCAAGTGTGATTAGTGAACTGATCATTACCACCAAGTATCATCAAGATTTGGTGAAAAAATGTTTGCTGAGATTATAGCAAACTAGTAGTTTTTTGGAAGCTTGGCAACCCCTTTAAAACGAAAGTGTTTTTCGCCAGTCTCTGCATGGGGTACTTCAAGAGGAAACAAACCATAGAGATAGAACTTAGAACTACTTCATTTGGTCAAGTTTCAAGGAGCTAGCACAAACCGTGTTTGATTTAGAGTTTCAACACATCTATCTATATAGCAGAAAACAGAGTGAAACCTAAAAATTCAAAGTGTTACTGGAAACGAACGCTTGAACCTAGAAGAGTGAAAATTGGGTAGCCAAGTGGGCTTAGTGAACTGATCATTACCACCAAGTATCATCAAGATTTGGTGAAAAAATGTTTGCTGATATTTCAGCAAACGAGTAGTTTTTTGGAAGCTTGGCAACCCCTTTCAAACGAAAGTGTTCTTCGCCAGTCTCTGCATGGGGTACTTCAAGAGGAAACAAACCATAGAGATAGAACTTAGAACTACTTCATTTTGTCAAGTTTCACGGAGCTAGCACAAACCGTGTTAGATTTAGAGTTCTATATAACAAAAAACAGAGTGAAACCTAAAAATTCAAACTGTTACTGGAAACGAACGCTTGAACCTAGAAGAGTGAAAGTTGGGCAGCCAAGTGGGATTAGTGAACTGATCATTACCACCAAGTATCATCAAGATTTGGTAAAAAAATGTTTGCTGAGATTTCAGCAAACTAGTAGTTTTTTGGAAGCATGGCAACCCCTTTCAAACGAAAGTGTTTTTCGCCAGTTTCTGCATGGGGTACTTCAAGAGGAAACAAACCATAGAGATAGAACTTAGAACTACTTCATTTTGTCAAGTTTCAAGGAGCTAGCACAAACCGTGTTTGATTTAGAGTTTCAAACACATCTATCTATATAGCAGAAAACAGAGTGAAACCTAAAAATTCAAAGTGTTACTGGAAACGAACGCTTGAACCTAGAAGAGTGAAAATTGGGCAGCCAAGTGGGCTTAGTGAACTGATCATTACCACCAAGTATCATCAAGATTTGGTGAAAAAATGTTTGCTGAGATTTCAGCAAACGAGTAGTTTTTTGGAAGCTTGGCAACCCCTTTCAAACGAAAGTGTTCTTCGCCAGTCTCTGCATGGGGTACTTCAAGAGGAAACAAACCATAGAGATAGAACTTAGAACTACTTCATTTTGTCAACTTTCACGGAGCTAGCACAAACCGTGTTTGATTTAGAGTTTCAAACACATCTATCTATATATCAGAAAGCAGAGTGAAACCTAAAAATTCAAACTGTTACTGGAAACGAACGCTTGAACCTAGAAGAGTGAAAGTTGGGCAGCCAAGTGGGATTAGTGAACTGATCATTACCACCAAGTATCATCAAGATTTGGTTAAAAAATGTTTGCTGAGATTTCAGCAAACTAGTAGTTTTTTGGAAGCATGGCAACCCCTTTCAAATGAAAGTGTTTTTCGCCAGTCTCTGCATGGGGTACTTCAAGAGGAAACAAACCATAGAGATAGAACTTAGAACTACTTCATTTGGTCAAGTTTCAAGGAGCTAGCACAAACCGTGTTTGATTTAGAATTCCAAACACAGCTATCTATGTTGGAGAAAACAGAGTGAAACCTAAAAATTCAAACAGTCACTGGAAACAAAAGCTTCAACCTAGAAGAATAAAATTTGGGCAGCCAAGTGGGATTAGTGAACTGATCATTACCACCAAGTATCATCAAGATTTGGTGAAAAAATGTTAGCTGAGATTTCAGCAAACTAGTAGTTTTTTGGAAGCTTGGCAACCCCTTTCAAACGAAAGTGTTTTTCGCCAGTCTCTGCATGGGGTACTTCAAGAGGAAACAAACCATAGAGATAGAACTACTTCATTTGGTCAAGTTTCAAGGAGCTAGCACAAACCGTGTTTGATTTAGAGTTTCAAACACATCTATCTATATAGCAGAAAACAGAGTGAAACCTAAAAATTCAAAGTGTTACTGGAAACGAACGCTTGAACCTAGAAGATTGAAAATTGGGCAGCCAAGTGGGCTTAGTGAACTGATCATTACCACCAAGTATCATCAAGATTTGGTGAAAAAATATTTGCTGAGATTTCAGCAAACGAGTAGTTTTTTGGAAGCTTGGCAATCCCTTTCAAACGAAAGTGTTCTTCGCCAGTCTCTGCATTTGGTACTTCAAGAGGAAACAAACCATAGAGATAGAACTTAGAACTACTTCATTTTGTCAAGTTTCACGGAGCTAGCACAAACCGTGTTTGATTTAGAGTTTCAAACACATCTATCTATATAGCAGAAAACAGAGTGAAACCTAAAAATTCAAAGTGTTACTGGAAACGAACGCTTGAACCTAGAAGAGTGAAAGTTGGGCAGCCAAGTGGGATTAGCGAACTGATCATTACCACCAAGTATCATCAAGATTTGGTGAAAAAATGTTTGCTGAGATTTCAGCAAACTAGTAGTTTTTTGGAAGCTTGGCAACCCCTTTAAAACGAAAGTGTTTTTCGCCAGTCTCTGCATGGGGTACTTCAAGAGGAAACAAACCATAGAGATAGAACTTAGAACTACTTCATTTGGTCAAGTTTCAAGGAGTTAGGACAAACAGTGTTTGATTTAGAGTTTCAAACACATCTATCTATATAGAAGAAAACAGAGTGAAACCTAAAAATTCAAAGTGTTACTGGAAACGAACGCTTGAACCTAGAAGAGTGAAAATTGGGCAGCCAAATGGGCTTAGTGAACTGATCATTACCACCAAGTATCATCAAGATTTGGTGAAAAAATGGTTGCTGAGATTTCAGCAAACTAGTAGTTTTTTGGAAGCTTGGCAACCCCTTTCAAACGAAAGTGTTCTTTGCCAGTCTCTGCATGGGGTACTTCAAGAGGAAACAAACCATAGAGATAGAACTTAGAACTACTTCATTTTGTCAAGTTTCACGGAGCTAGCACAAACCGTGTTTGATTTAGAGTTTCAAACACATCTATCTATATAGAAGAAAACAGAGTGAAACCTAAAAATTCAAAGTGTTACTGGAAACGAACGCTTGAACCTAGAAGAGTGAAAATTGGGCAGCCAAGTGGGCTTAGTGATCTGATCATTACCACCAAGTATCATCAAGATTTGGTGAAAAAATGGTTGCTGAGATTTCAGCAAACGAGTAGTTTTTTGGAAGCTTGGCAACCCCTTTCAAAGGAAAGTGTTCTTCGCCAGTCTCTGCATGGGGTACTTCAAGAGGAAACAAACCATAGAGATAGAACTTAGAACTACTTCATTTTGTCAAGTTTCACGGAGCTAGCACAAACCGTGTTTGATTTAGAGTTTCAAACACTTCTATCATATAGCAGAAAACAGAGTGAAACCTAAAAATTCAAAGTGTTACTGGAAACGATCGCTTGAACCTAGAAGAGTGAAAGTTGGGCAGCCAAGTGGGATTAGTGAACTGATCATTACCACCAAGTATCATCAAGATTTGGTGAAAAAATGTTTGCTGAGATTTCAGCAAACTAGTAGTTTTTTGGAAGCATGGCAACCCCTTTCAAACGAAAGTTTTTTTCGCCAGTCTCTGCATGGGGTACTTCAAGAGGAAACAAACCATAGAGATAGAACTTAGAACTACTTCATTTTGTCAAGTTTCAAGGAGCTAGCACAAACCGTGTTTGATTTAGAGTTTCAAACACATCTATCTATACAGCAGAAAACAGAGTGAAACCTAAAAATTCAAAGTGTTACTGGAAACGAACGCTTGAACCTAGAAGAGTGAAAGTTGGGCAGCCAAGTGGGCTTAGTGAACTGATCATTACCACCAAGTATCATCAAGATTTGGTGAAAAAATGTTTGCTGAGATTTCAGCAAACGTGTAGTTTTTTGGAAGCTTGGCAACCCCTTTCAAACGAAAGTGTTCTTCGCCAGTCTCTGCATGGGGTACTTCAAGAGGAAACAAACCATAGAGATAGAACTTAGAACTACTTCATTTTGTCAAGTTTCACGGAGCTAGCACAAACCGTGTTTGATTTAGAGTTTCAAACACATCTATCTATATAGCAGAAAACAGAGTGAAACCTAAAAATCAAACTGTTACTGGAAACGAACGCTTGAACCTAGAAGAGTGAAAGTTGGGCAGCCAAGTGGGATTAGTGAACTGATCATTACCACCAAGTATCATCAAGATTTGGTGAAAAAATGTTTGCTGAGATTTCAGCAAACTAGTAGTTTTTTGGAAGCATGGCAACCCCTTTCAAACGAAAGTGTTTTTCGCCAGTTTCTGCATGGGGTACTTCAAGAGGAAACAAACCATAGAGATAGAACTTAGAACTACTTCATTTTGTCAAGTTTCAAGGAGCTAGCACAAACCGTGTTTGATTTAGAATTCCAAACACAGCTATCTATGTTGGAGAAAACAGAGTGAAACCTAAAAATTCAAACAGTCACTGGAAACAAAAGCTTCAACCTAGAAGAATAAAATTTGGGCAGCCAAGTGGGATTAGTGAACTGATCATTACCACCAAGTATCATCAAGATTTGGTGAAAAAATGTTAGCTGAGATTTCAGCAAACTAGTAGTTTTTTGGAAGCTTGGCAACCCCTTTCAAACGAAAGTGTTTTTCGCCAGTCTCTGCATGGGGTACTTCAAGAGGAAACAAACCATAGAGATAGAACTACTTCATTTGGTCAAGTTTCAAGGAGCTAGCACAAACCGTGTTTGATTTAGAGTTTCAAACACATCTATCTATATAGCAGAAAACAGAGTGAAACCTAAAAATTCAAAGTGTTACTGGAAACGAACGCTTGAACCTAGATGATTGAAAATTGGGCAGCCAAGTGGGCTTAGTGAACTGATCATTACCACCAAGTATCATCAAGATTTGGTGAAAAAATATTTGCTGAGATTTCAGCAAACGAGTAGTTTTTTGGAAGCTTGGCAATCCCTTTCAAACGAAAGTGTTCTTCGCCAGTCTCTGCATTTGGTACTTCAAGAGGAAACAAACCATAGAGATAGAACTTAGAACTACTTCATTTTGTCAAGTTTCACGGAGCTAGCACAAACCGTGTTTGATTTAGAGTTTCAAACACATCTATCTATATAGCAGAAAACAGAGTGAAAACTAAAAATTCAAAGTGTTACTGGAAACGAACGCTTGAACCTAGAAGAGTGAAAGTTGGGCAGCCAAGTGGGATTAGTGAACTGATCATTACCACCAAGTATCATCAAGATTTGGTGAAAAAATGTTTGCTGAGATTTCAGCAAACTAGTAGTTTTTTGGAAGCTTGGCAACCCCTTTAAAACGAAAGTGTTTTTCGCCAGTCTCTGCATGGGGTACTTCAAGAGGAAACAAACCATAGAGATAGAACTTAGAACTACTTCATTTGGTCAAGTTTCAAGGAGCTAGGACAAACAGTGTTTGATTTAGAGTTTCAAACACATCTATCTATATAGAAGAAAACAGAGTGAAACCTAAAAATTCAAAGTGTTACTGGAAACGAACGCTTGAACCTAGAAGAGTGAAAATTGGGCAGCCAAATGGGCTTAGTGAACTGATCATTACCACCAAGTATCATCAAGATTTGGTGAAAAAATGGTTGCTGAGATTTCAGCAAACTAGTAGTTTTTTGGAAGCTTGGCAACCCCTTTCAAACGAAAGTGTTCTTTGCCAGTCTCTGCATGGGGTACTTCAAGAGGAAACAAACCATAGAGATAGAACTTAGAACTACTTCATTTTGTCAAGTTTCACGGAGCTAGCACAAACCGTGTTTGATTTAGAGTTTCAAACACATCTATCTATATAGAAGAAAACAGAGTGAAACCTAAAAATTCAAAGTGTTACTGGAAACGAACGCTTGAACCTAGAAGAGTGAAAATTGGGCAGCCAAGTGGGCTTAGTGATCTGATCATTACCACCAAGTATCATCAAGATTTGGTGAAAAAATGGTTGCTGAGATTTCAGCAAACGAGTAGTTTTTTGGAAGCTTGGCAACCCCTTTCAAAGGAAAGTGTTCTTCGCCAGTCTCTGCATGGGGTACTTCAAGAGGAAACAAACCATAGAGATAGAACTTAGAACTACTTCATTTTGTCAAGTTTCACGGAGCTAGCACAAACCGTGTTTGATTTAGAGTTTCAAACACTTCTATCTATATAGCAGAAAACAGAGTGAAACCTAAAAATTCAAAGTGTTACTGGAAACGAACGCTTGAACCTAGAAGAGTGAAAGTTGGGCAGCCAAGTGGGATTAGTGAACTGATCATTACCACCAAGTATCATCAAGATTTGGTGAAAAAATGTTTGCTGAGATTTCAGCAAACTAGTAGTTTTTTGGAAGCATGGCAACCCCTTTCAAACGAAAGTGTTTTTCGCCAGTCTCTGCATGGGGTACTTCAAGAGGAAACAAACCATAGAGATAGAACTTAGAACTACTTCATTTTGTCAAGTTTCAAGGAGCTAGCACAAACCGTGTTTGATTTAGAGTTTCAAACACATCTATCTATACAGCAGAAAACAGAGTGAAACCTAAAAATTCAAAGTGTTACTGGAAACGAACGCTTGAACCTAGAAGAGTGAAAGTTGGGCAGCCAAGTGGGCTTAGTGAACTGATCATTACCACCAAGTATCATCAAGATTTGGTGAAAAAATGTTTGCTGAGATTTCAGCAAACGTGTAGTTTTTTGGAAGCTTGGCAACCCCTTTCAAACGAAAGTGTTCTTCGCCAGTCTCTGCATGGGGTACTTCAAGAGGAAACAAACCATAGAGATAGAACTTAGAACTACTTCATTTTGTCAAGTTTCACGGAGCTAGCACAAACCGTGTTTGATTTAGAGTTTCAAACACATCTATCTATATAGCAGAAAACAGAGTGAAACCTAAAAATCAAACTGTTACTGGAAACGAACGCTTGAACCTAGAAGAGTGAAAGTTGGGCAGCCAAGTGGGATTAGTGAACTGATCATTACCACCAAGTATCATCAAGATTTGGTGAAAAAATGTTTGCTGAGATTTCAGCAAACTAGTAGTTTTTTGGAAGCTTGGCAACCCCTTTAAAACGAAAGTGTTTTTCGCCAGTCTCTGCATGGGGTACTTCAAGAGGAAACAAACCATAGAGATAGAACTTAGAACTACTTCATTTTGTCAAGTTTCACGGAGCTAGCACAAACCGTGTTTGATTTAGAGTTTCAAACACATCTATCTATGTAGCAGAAAACAGAGTGAAACCTAAAAATTCAAAGTGTTACTGGAAACGAACGCTTGAACCTAGAAGAGTGAAAATTGGGCAGCCAAGTGGGCTTAGTAAACTGATCATTACCACCAAGTATCATCAAGATTTGGTGAAAAAATGGTTGCTGAGATTTCAGCAAACTAGTAGTTTTTTGGAAGCTTGGCAACCCCTTTCAAACGAAAGTGTTTTTCGCCAGTCTCTGCATGGGGTACTTCAAGAGGAAAAAAACCATAGAGATAGAAATAACAACTACTTCATTTTGTCAAGTTTCAAGGAGCTAGCACAAACCGTGTTTGATTTAGAGTTTCAAAGACATCTATCTATATAGCAGAAAACAGAGTGAAACCTAAAATTTCTAAGTGTTACTGGAAACGAACGCTTGAACCTAGAAGAGTAAAAATTGGGCAGCCAAGTGGGCTTAGTGAACTGATCATTACCACCAAGTATCATCATGTTTTGGTGAAAAAATGTTTGCTGAGATTTCAGCAAACTAGTAGTTTTTTGGAAGCTTGGCAACCCCTTACAAACGAAAGTGTTTTTCGCCAGTCTCTGCATGGGGTACTTCAAGAGGAAACAAACCATAGAGATAGAACTTAGAACTACTTCATTTGGTCAAGTTTCAAGGAGCTAGCACAAACCGTGTTTGATTTAGAGTTTCAAACACATCTATCTATATAGCAGAAAACAGAGTGAAACCTAAAAATTCAAAGTGTTACTGGAAACGAACGCTTGAACCTAGAAGAGTGAAAGTTGGGCAGCCAAGTGGGCTTAGTGAACTGATCATTACCACCAAGTATCATCAAGATTTGGTGAAAAAATGGTTGCTGAGATTTCAGCAAACTACTAGTTTTTTGGAAGCTGGGCAACCCCTTTCAAACGAAAGTGTTCTTCGCCAGTCTCTGCATTTGGTACTTCAAGAGGAAACAAACCATAGAGATAGAACTTAGAACTACTTCATTTTGTCAAGTTTCACGGAGCTAGCACAAACCGTGTTTGATTTAGAGTTTCAAACACATCTATCTATATAGCAGAAAACAGAGTGAAACCTAAAAATTCAAAGTGTTACTGGAAACGAACGCTTGAACCTAGAAGAGTGAAAGTTGGGCAGCCAAGTGGGATTAGTGAACTGATCATTACCACCAAGTATCATCAAGATTTGGTGAAAAAATGTTTGCTGAGATTTCAGCAAACTAGTAGTTTTTTAGAAGCTTGGCAACCCCTTTCAAACGAAAGTGTTCTTCGCCAGTCTCTGCATTTGGTACTTCAAGAGGAAACAAACCATAGAGATAGAACTTAGAACTACTTCATTTTGTCAAGTTTCACGGAGCTAGCACAAACCGTGTTTGATTTAGTGTTTCAAACACATCTATCTGTATAGCAGAAAACAGAGTGAAACCTAAAAATTCAAACTGTTACTGGAAACGAACGCTTGAACCTAGAAGAGTGAAAGTTGGGCAGCCAATTGGGATTAGTGAACTGATCATTACCACCAAGTATCATCAAGATTTGGTGAAAAAATGTTTGCTGAGATTTCAGCAAACTAGTAGTTTTTTGGAAGCATGGCAACCCCTTTCAAACGAAAGTGTTTTTCGCCAGTTTCTGCATGGGGTACTTCAAGAGGAAACAAACCATAGAGATAGAACTTAGAACTACTTCATTTTGTCAAGTTTCAAGGAGCTAGCACAAACCGTGTTTGATTTAGAGTTTCAAACACATCTATCTATATAGCAGAAAACAGAGTGAAACCTAAAAATTCAAAGTGTTACTGGAAACGAACGCTTGAACCTAGAAGAGTGAAAATTGGGCAGCCAAGTGGGCTTAGTGAACTGATCATTACCACCAAGTATCATCAAGATTTGGTGAAAAAATGGTTGCTGAGATTTCAGCAAACGAGTAGTTTTTTGGAAGCTTGGCAACCCCTTTCAAACGAAAGTGTTCTTCGCCAGTCTCTGCATGGGGTACTTCAAGAGGAAACAAACCATAGAGATAGAACTTAGAACTACTTCATTTTGTCAAGTTTCACGTAGCTAGCACAAACCGTGTTTTATTTAGAGTTTCAAACACATCTATCTATATAGCAGAAAACAGAGTGAAACCTAAAAATTCAAACTGTTACTGGAAACGAACGCTAGAACCTAGAAGAGTGAAAGTTGGGCAGCCAAGTGGGATTAGTGAACTGATCATTACCACCAAGTATCATCAAGATTTGGTGAAAAAATGATTGCTGAGATTTCAGCAAACAAGTAGTTTTTAGGAAGCTTGGCAACCCCTTTCATACGAAAGTGTTCTTCGCCAGTCTCTGCATGGGGTACTTCAAGAGGAAACAAACCATAGAGATGGAACCTAGAACTACTTCATTTTGTCAAGTTTCACGGAGCTAGCACAAACCGTGTTTGATTTAGAGTTCTATATAACAAAAAACAGAGTGAAACCTAAAAATTCAAACTGTTACTGGAAACGAACGCTTGAACCTAGAAGAGTGAAAGTTGGGCAGCCAAGTGGGATTAGTGAACTGATCATTACCACCAAGTATCATCATGATTTGGTGAAAAAATGTTTGCTGAGATTTCAGCAAACTAGTAGTTTTTTGGAAGCTTGGCAACCCCTTTCAAACGAAAGTGTTTTTCGCCAGTCTCTGCATGGGGTACTTCAAGAGGAAACAAACCATAGAGATAGAACTTAGAACTACTTCATTTGGTCAAGTTTCAAGGAGCTAGCACAAACCGTGTTTGATTTAGAGTTTCAAACACATCTATCTATATAGCAGAAAACAGAGTGAAACCTAAAAATTCAAAGTGTTACTGGAAACGAACGCTTGAACCTAGAAGAGTGAAAATTGGGCAGCCAAGTGGGCTTAGTGAACTGATCATTACCACCAAGTATCATCAAGATTTGGTGAAAAAATTGTTGCTGAGATTTCAGCAAACGAGTAGTTTTTTGGAAGCTTGGCAACCCCTTTCCAACGAAAGTGTTCTTCGCCAGTCTCTGCATGGGGTACTTCAAGAGGAAACAAACCATAGAGATAGAACTTGGAACTACTTCATTTTGTCAAGTTTCACAAAGCTAGCACAAACCGTGTTTGATTTAGAATTCCAAACACAGCTATCTATGTTGGAGAAAACAGAGTGAAACCTAAAAATTCAAACAGTCACTGGAAACGAAAGCTTCAACCTAGAAGAATAAAATTTGGGCAGCCAAGTGGGATTAGGGAAGTGATCATTACCACCAAGTATCATCAAGATTTGGTGAAAAAATGTTTGCTGAGATTTCAGCAAACTAGTAGTTTTTTGGAAGCTTGGCAACCCCTTTCAAACGAAAGTGTTTTTCGCCAGTCTCTGCATGGGGTACTTCAAGAGGAAAAAAACCATAGAGATAGAACTAACAACTACTTCATTTTGTCAAGTTTCAAGGAGCTAGCACAAACCGTGTTTGATTTAGAGTTTCAAAGACATCTATCTATATAGCAGAAAACAGAGTGAAACCTAAAATTTCTAAGTGATATTGGAAACGAACGCTTGAACCTAGAAGAGTAAAAATTGGGCAGCCAAGTGGGCTTAGTGAACTGATCATTACCACCAAGTATCATCAAGTTTTGGTGAAAAAATGTTTGCTGAGATTTCAGCAAACTAGTAGTTTTTTGGAAGCTTGGCAACCCCTTTAAAACGAAAGTGTTTTTTGCCAGTCTCTGCATGGGGTACTTCAAGAGGAAACAAACCATAGAGATAGAACTTAGAACTACTTCATTTGGTCAAGTTTCAAGGAGCTAGCACAAACCGTGTTTGATTTAGAGTTTCAAACACATCTATGTATATAGCAGAAAACAGAGTGAAACCTAAAAATTCAAAGTGTTACTGGAAACGAACGCTTGAACCTACAAGAGTGAAAATTTGTCAGCCAAGTGGGCTTAGTGAACTGATCATTACCACCAAGTATCATCAAGATTTGGTGAAAAAATTGTTGCTGATATTTCAGCAAACTAGTAGATTTTTGGAAGCTTGGCAACCCCTTTCAAACGAAAGTGTTCTTTGCCAGTCTCTGCATGGGGTACTTCAAGAGGAAACAAACCATAGAGATAGAACTTAGAACTACTTCATTTTGTCAAGTTTCACGGAGCTAGCACAAACCGTGTTTGATTTAGAGTTTCAAACACATCTATCTATATAGCAGAAAACAGAGTGAAACGTAAAAATTCAAACTGTTACTGGAATCGAATGCTTGAACCTAGAAGAGTGAAAGTTGGGCAGCAAAGTGGGATTAGTAAACTGATCATTACCACCAACTATCATCAAGATTTGGTGAAAAAATGGTTGCTGAGATTTCAGCAAACGAGTAGTTTTTTGGAAGCTTGGCAACCCCTTTCAAACGAAAGTGTTCTTTGCCAGTCTCTGCATGGGGTACTTCAAGAGAAAACAAACCATAGAGATAGAACTTAGAACTACTTCATTTTGTCAAGTTTCACGGAGCTAGCACAAACCGTGTTTGATTTAGTGTTTCAAACACATCTATCTGTATAGAAGAAAACAGAGTGAAACCTAAGAATTCAAACTGTTACTGAAAACGAACGCTTGAACCTAGAAGAGTGAAAGTTGGGCAGCAAAGTGGGATTAGTGAACTGATCATTACCACCAAGTATCATCAAGATTTATTGAAAAAATGTTTGCTGAGATTTCAGCAAACAAGTAGTTTTTTGGAAGCATGGCAACCCCTTTCAAACGAAAGTGTTTTTCGCCAGTTTCTGCATGGGGTACTTCAAGAGGAAACAAACCATAGAGATAGAACTTAGAACTACTTCATTTTGTCAAGTTTCAAGGAGCTAGCACAAACCGTGTTTGATTTAGTGTTTCAAACACATCTATCTATATAGCAGAAAACAGAGTGAAACCTAAAAATTCAAAGTGTTACTGGAAACGAATGCTTGAACCTAGAAGAGTGAAAACTGGGCAGCCAAGTGGGCTTAGTGAACTGATCATTACCACCAAGTATCATCAAGATTTGGTGAAAAAATGGTTGCTGAAATTTCAGCAAACGAGTAGTTTTTTGGAAGCTTGGGAACCCCTTTCAAATGAAAGTGTTCTTCGCCAGTCTCTGCATGGGGTACTTCAAGAGGAAACAAACCATAGAGATAGAACTTAGAACTACTTCATTTTGTCAAGTTTCACGGAGCTAGCACAAACCGTGTTTGATTTAGAGTTCTATATAACAAAAAACAGAGTGAAACCTAAAAATTCAAACTATTACTGGAAACGAACGCTTGAACCTAGAAGAGTGAAAGTTGGGCAGCCAAGTGGGATTAGTGAACTGATCATTACCACCAAGTATCATCAAGATTTGGTGAAAAAATGTTTGCTGAGATTTCAGCAAACTAGTAGTTTTTTGGAAGCTTGGCAACCCCTTTCAAACGAAAGTTTTCTTCGCCAGTCTCTGCATGGGGTACTTCAAGAGGAAACAAACCATAGAGATAGAACTTAGAACTACTTCATTTTGTCAAGTTTCACGGAGCTAGCACAAACCGTGTTTGATTTAGAGTTTCAAACACATCTATCTATATAGCAGAAAACAGAGTGAAACCTAAAAATTCAAACTGTTACTGGAAACGAACGCTTGAACCTAGAAGAGTGAAAGTTGAGCAGCCAAGTGGGATTAGTGAACTGATCATATCCACCAAGTATCATCAAGATTTGGTGAAAAAATGTTTGCTGAGATTTCAGCAAACTAGTAGTTTTTTGGAAGCATGGCAACCCCTTTCAAACGAAAGTGTTTTTCGCCAGTCTCTGCATGGGGTACTTCAAGAGGAAACAAACCATAGAGATAGAACTTAGAACTACTTCATTTTGTCAAGTTTCAAGGAGCTAGCACAAACCGTGTTTGATTTAGAGTTTCAAACACATCTATCTATATAGCAGAAAACAGAGTGAAACCTTAAAATTCAAAGTGTTACTGGAAATGAACGCTTGAACCTAGAAGAGTGAAAGTTGGGCAGCCAAGTGGGCTTAGTGAACTGATCATTACCACCAAGTATCATCAAGATTTGGTGAAAAAATGGTTGCTGAGATTTCAGCAAACGAGTAGTTTTTTGGAAGCTTGGCAACCCCTTTCAAACGAAAGTGTTCTTCGCCAGTCTCTGCATGGGGTACTTCAAGAGGCAACAAATCATAGAGATAGAACTTAGAACTACTTCATTTGGTCAAGATTCAAACAGCTAGCACAAACCGTGTTTGATTTAGAGTTTCAACACATCTATCTATATAGCAGAAAACAGAGTGAAACCTAAAAATTCAAAGTGTTACTGGAAACGAACGCTTGAACCTAGAAGAGTGAAAATTGGGCAGCCAAGTGGGCTTAGTGAACTGATCATTACCACCAAGTATCATCAAGATTTGGTGAAAAAATGTTTGCTGAGATTTCAGCAAACTAGTAGTCTTTTGGAAGCTTGGCAAACCCTTTCAAACGAAAGTGTTCTTCGCCAGTCTCTGCATGGGGTACTTCAAGAGGAAACAAACCATAGAGATAGAACTTAGAACTACTTCATTTTGTCAAGTTTCACGGAGCTAGCACAAACCGTGTTTGATTTAGAGTTTCAAACACATCTATCTATATAGCAGAAAACAGAGTGAAACCTAAAAATTCAAAGTGTTACTGGAAACGAACGCTTGAACCTAGAAGAGTGAAAATTGGGCAGCCAAGTGGGCTTAGTGAACTGATCATTACCACCAAGTATCATCAAGATTTGGTGAAAAAATGGTTGCTGAGATTTCAGCAAACGAGTAGTTTTTTGGAAGCTTGGCAACCCCTTTCAAACGAAAGTGTTCTTCGCCAGTCTCTGCATGGGGTACTTCAAGAGGAAACAAACCATAGAGATAGAACTTAGAACTACTTCATTTTGTCAAGTTTCACGGAGCTAGCACAAACCGTGTTTGATTTAGAGTTCTATATAACAAAAAACAGAGTGAAACCTAAAAATTCAAACTGTTACTGGAAACGAACGCTTGAACCTAGAAGAGTGAAAGTTGGGCAACCAAGTGGGATTAGTGAACTGATCATTACCACCAAGTATCATCAAGATTTGGTGAAAAAATGTTTGCTGAGATTTCAGCAAACTAGTAGTTTTTTGGAAGCTTGGCAACCCCTTTCAAACGAAAGTGTTTTTCGCCAGTCTCTGCATGGGGTACTTCAAGAGGAAACAAACCATAGAGATAGAACTACTTCATTTGGTCAAGTTTCAAGGAGCTAGCACAAACCGTGTTTGATTTAGAGTTTCAAACACATCTATCTATATAGCAGAAAACAGAGTGAAACCTAAAAATTCAAAGTGTTACTGGAAACGAACGCTTGAACCTAGAAGAGTGAAACTTGGGCAGCCAAGTGGGCTTAGTGAACTGATCATTACCACCAAGTATCATCAAGATTTGGTGAAAAAATGGTTGCTGAGATTTCAGCAAACGAGTAGTTTTTTGGAGGCTTGGCAACCCCTTTCAAACGAAAGTGTTCTTCGCCAGTCTCTGCATGGGGTACTTCAAGAGGAAACAAACCATAGAGATAGAACTTAGAACTACTTCATTTGGTCAAGATTCAAACAGCTAGCACAAACCGTGTTTGATTTAGAGTTTCAACACATCTATCTATATAGCAGAAAACAGAGTGAAACCTAAAAATTCAAAGTGTTACTGGAAACGAACGCTTGAACCTAGAAGAGTGAAAATTGGGCAGCCAAGTGGGCTTAGTGAACTGATCATTACCACCAAGTATCATCAAGATTTGGTGAAAAAATGTTTGCTGAGATTTCAGCAAACTAGTAGTCTTTTGGAAGCTTGGCAAACCCTTTCAAACGAAAGTGTTCTTCGCCAGTCTCTGCATGGGGTACTTCAAGAGGAAACAAACCATAGAGATAGAACTTAGAACTACTTCATTTTGTCAAGTTTCACGGAGCTAGCACAAACCGTGTTTGATTTAGAGTTTCAAACACATCTATCTATATAGCAGAAAACAGAGTGAAACCTAAAAATTCAAACTGTTACTGGAAACGAACGCTTGAACCTAGAAGAGTGAAAGTTGGGCAGCCAAGTGGGCTTAGTGAACTGATCATTACCACCAAGTATCATCAAGATTTGGTGAAAAAATGTTTGCTGAGATTTCAGCAAACTAGTAGTTTTTTGGAAGCTTGGCAACCCCTTTAAAACGAAAGTGTTTTTCGCCAGTCTCTGCATGGGGTACTTCAAGAGGAAACAAACCATAGAGATAGAACTTAGAACTACTTCATTTGGTCAAGTTTCAAGGAGCTAGCACAAACCGTGTTTGATTTAGAGTTTCAAACACATCTATCTATATAGCAGAAAACAGAGTGAAACCTAAAAATTCAAAGTGTTACTGGAAACGAACGCTTGAACCTAGAAGAGTGAAAATTGGGCAGCCAAGTGGGCTTAGTGAACTGATCATTACCACCAAGTATCATCAAGATTTGGTGAAAAAATGGTTGCTGAGATTTCAGCAAACGAGTAGTTTTTTGGAAGCTTGGCAACCCCTTTCAAACGAAAGTGTTCTTCGCCAGTCTCTGCATGGGGTACTTCAAGAGGAAACAAACCATAGAGATAGAACTTAGAACTACTTCATTTTGTCAAGTTTCACGGAGCTAGCACAAACCGTGTTTGATTTAGAGTTCTATATAACAAAAAACAGAGTGAAACCTAAAAATTCAAACTGTTACTGGAAACGAACGCTTGAACCTAGAAGAGTGAAAGTTGGGCAACCAAGTGGGATTAGTGAACTGATCATTACCACCAAGTATCATCAAGATTTGGTGAAAAAATGTTTGCTGAGATTTCAGCAAACTAGTAGTTTTTTGGAAGCTTGGCAACCCCTTTCAAACGAAAGTGTTTTTCGCCAGTCTCTGCATGGGGTACTTCAAGAGGAAACAAACCATAGAGATAGAACTACTTCATTTGGTCAAGTTTCAAGGAGCTAGCACAAACCGTGTTTGATTTAGAGTTTCAAACACATCTATCTATATAGCAGAAAACAGAGTGAAACCTAAAAATTCAAAGTGTTACTGGAAACGAACGCTTGAACCTAGAAGAGTGAAACTTGGGCAGCCAAGTGGGCTTAGTGAACTGATCATTACCACCAAGTATCATCAAGATTTGGTGAAAAAATGGTTGCTGAGATTTCAGCAAACGAGTAGTTTTTTGGAGGCTTGGCAACCCCTTTCAAACGAAAGTGTTCTTCGCCAGTCTCTGCATGGGGTACTTCAAGAGGAAACAAACCATAGAGATAGAACTTAGAACTACTTCATTTTGTCAAGTTTCACGGAGCTAGCACAAACCGTGTTTGATTTAGAGTTTCAAACACATCTATCTATATAGCAGAAAACAGAGTGAAACCTAAAAATTCAAACTGTTACTGGAAACGAACGCTTGAACCTAGAAGAGTGAAAGTTGGGCAGCCAAGTGGGATTAGTGAACTGATCATTACCACCAAGTATCATCAAGATTTGGTTAAAAAATGTTTGCTGAGATTTCAGCAAACTAGTAGTTTTTTGGAAGCATGGCAACCCCTTTCAAACGAAAGTGTTTTTCGCCAGTCTCTGCATGGGGTACTTCAAGAGGAAACAAACCATAGAGATAGAACTTAGAACTACTTCATTTTGTCAAGTTTCAAGGAGCTAGCACAAAACGTGTTTGATTTAGAGTTTCAAACACATCTATCTATATAGCAGAAAACAGAGTAAAACCTAAAAATTCAAAGTGTTACTGGAAACGAACGCTTGAACCTAGAAGAGTGAAAATTGGGCAGCCAAGTGGGCTTAGTGAACTGATCATTACCACCAAGTATCATTAAGATTTGGTGAAAAAATGTTTGCTGAGAATTCAGCAAACGAGTAGTTTTTTGGAAGCTTGGCAACCCCTTTCAAACGAAAGTGTTCTTCGCCAGTCTCTGCATGGGGTACTTCAAGAGGAAACAAACCATAGAGATAGAACTTAGAACTACTACATTTGGTCAAGTTTCAAGGAGCTAGCACAATCCGTGTTTGATTTAGAGTTTCAACACATCTATCTATATAGCAGAAAACAGAGTGAAACCTAAAAATTCAAAGTGTTACTGGAAACGAACGCTTGAACCTAGAAGAGTGAAAATTGGGCAGCCAAGTGGGCTTAGAGAACTGATATTTACCACCAAGTATCATCAAGATTTGGTGAAAAAATGTTTGCTGAGATTTCAGCAAACGAGTAGTTTTTTGGAAGCTTGGCAACCCCTTTCAAACGAAAGTGTTCTTCGCCAGTCTCTGCATGGGGTACTTCAAGAGGAAACAAACCATAGATATAGAACTTAGAACTACTTCATTTTGTCAATTTTCACGGAGCTAGCACAAACCGTGTTTGATTTAGAGTTCTATATAACAAAAAACAGAGTGAAACCTAAAAATTCAAACTGTTACTGGAAACGAACGCTTGAACCTAGAAGAGTGAAAGTTGGGCAGCCAAGTGGGCTTTGTGAACTGATCATTACCACCAAGTATCATCAAGATTTGTTGAAAAAATGGTTGCTGAGATTTCAGCAAACGAGTAGTTTTTTGGAAGCTTGGCAACCCCTTTCAAACCAAAGTGTTCTTCGCCAGTCTCTGCATGGGGTACTTCAAGAGGAAATTAACCATAGAGATAGAACTTAGAACTACTTCATTTTGTCAAGTTTCACGGAGCTAGCAAAAACCGTGTTAGATTTAGAGTTTCAAACACATCTATCTATATAGCAGAAAACAGAGTGAAACCTAAAAATTCAAACTGTTACTGGAAACGAACGCTTGAACCTAGAAGAGTGAAAGTTGGGCAGCCAAGTGGGATTAGTGAACTGATCATTACCACCAAGTATCATCAAGATTTGGTGAAAAAATGTTTGCTGAGATTTCAGCAAACTAGTAGTTTTTTGGAAGCATGGCAACCCCTTTCAAACGAAAGTGTTTTTCGCCAGTCTCTGCATGGGGTACTTCAAGAGGAAACAAACCGTAGAGATAGAACTTAGAACTACTTCATTTTGTCAAGTTTCAAGGAGCTAGCACAAAACGTGTTTGATTTAGTGTTTCAAACACATCTATCTATATAGCAGAACACAGAGTGAAACCTAAAAATTCAAAGTGTTACTGGAAACGAACGCTTGAACCTAGAAGAGTGAAAATTGGGCAGCCAAGTGGGCTTAGTGAACTGATCATTACCACCAAGTATCATCAAGTTTTGGTGAAAAAATGTTTGCTGAGATTTCAGCAAACGAGTAGTATTTTGGAAGCTTGGCAACCCCTTTCAAACGAAAGTGTTCTTCGCCAGTCTCTGCATGGGGTACTTCAAGAGGAAACAAACCATAGAGATAGAACTTAGAACTACTTCATTTGGTCAAGTTTCAAGGAGCTAGCACAAACCGTGTTTGATTTAGAGTTTCAACACATCTATCTATATAGCAGAAAACAGAGTGAAACCTAAAAATTCAAAGTGTTACTGCAAACGAACGCTTGAACCTAGAAGAGTGAAAATTGGGCAGCCAAGTGGGCTTAGTGAACTGATCATTACCACCAAGTATCATCAAGATTTGGTGAAAAAATGGTTGCTGAGATTTCAGCAAACGAGTAGTTTTTTGGAAGCTTGGCAACCCCTTTCAAACGAAAGTGTTCTTCGCCAGTCTCTGCATGGGGTACTTCAAGAGGAAACAAACCATAGAGATAGAACTTAGAACTACTTCATTTTGTCAAGTTTCACGGAGCTAGCACAAACCGTGTTTGATTTAGAGTTCTATATAACAAAAAACAGAGTGAAACCTAAAAATTCAAACTGTTACTGGAAACGAACGCTTGAACCTAGAAGAGTGAAAGTTGGGCAACCAAGTGGGATTAGTGAACTGATCATTACCACCAAGTATCATCAAGATTTGGTGAAAAAATGTTTGCTGAGATTTCAGCAAACTAGTAGTTTTTTGGAAGCTTGGCAACCCCTTTCAAACGAAAGTGTTTTTCGCCAGTCTCTGCATGGGGTACTTCAAGAGGAAACAAACCATAGAGATAGAACTACTTCAGTTGGTCAAGTTTCAAGGAGCTAGCACAAACCGTGTTTGATTTAGAGTTTCAAACACATCTATCTATATAGCAGAAAACAGAGTGAAACCTAAAAATTCAAAGTGTTACTGGAAACGAACGCTTGAACCTAGAAGAGTGAAACTTGGGCAGCCAAGTGGGCTTAGTGAACTGATCATTACCACCAAGTATCATCAAGATTTGGTGAAAAAATGGTTGCTGAGATTTCAGCAAACGAGTAGTTTTTTGGAGGCTTGGCAACCCCTTTCAAACGAAAGTGTTCTTTGCCAGTCTCTGCATGGGGTACTTCAAGAGGAAACAAACCATAGAGATAGAACTTAGAACTACTTCATTTTGTCAAGTTTCACGGAGCTAGCACAAACCGTGTTTGATTTAGAGTTTCAAACACATCTATCTATATAGCAGAAAACAGAGTGAAACCTAAAAATTCAAACTGTTACTGGAAACGAACGCTTGAACCTAGAAGAGTGAAAGTTGGGCAGCCAAGTGGGCTTTGTGAACTGATCATTACCACCAAGTATCATAAAGATTTGTTGAAAAAATGGTTGCTGAGATTTCAGCAAACGAGTAGTTTTTTGGAAGCTTGGCAACCCCTTTCAAACGAAAGTGTTCTTCGCCAGTCTCTGCATGGGGTACTTCAAGAGGAAACAAACCATAGAGATAGAACTTAGAACTACTACATTTGGTCAAGTTTCAAGGAGCTAGCACAATCCGTGTTTGATTTAGAGTTTCAACACATCTATCTATATAGCAGAAAACAGAGTGAAACCTAAAAATTCAAAGTGTTACTGGAAACGAACGCTTGAACCTAGAAGAGTGAAAATTGGGCAGCCAAGTGGGCTTAGAGAACTGATAATTACCACCAAGTATCATCAAGATTTGGTGAAAAAATGTTTGCTGAGATTTCAGCAAACGAGTAGTTTTTTGGAAGCTTGGCAACCCCTTTCAAACGAAAGTGTTCTTCGCCAGTCTCTGCATGGGGTACTTCAAGAGGAAACAAACCATAGATATAGAACTTAGAACTACTTTATTTTGTCAATTTTCACGGAGCTAGCACAAACCGTGTTTGATTTAGAGTTCTATATAACAAAAAACAGAGTGAAACCTAAAAATTCAAACTGTTACTGGAAACGAACGCTTGAACCTAGAAGAGTGAAAGTTGGGCAGCCAAGTGGGCTTTGTGAACTGATCATTACCACCAAGTATCATCAAGATTTGTTGAAAAAATGGTTGCTGAGATTTCAGCAAACGAGTAGTTTTTTGGAAGCTTGGCAACCCCTTTCAAACCAAAGTGTTCTTCGCCAGTCTCTGCATGGGGTACTTCAAGAGGAAATTAACCATAGAGATAGAACTTAGAACTACTTCATTTTGTCAAGTTTCACGGAGCTAGCACAAACCGTGTTTGATTTAGAGTTTCAAACACATCTATCTATATAGCAGAAAACAGAGTGAAACCTAAAAATTCAAACTGTTACTGGAAACGAACGCTTGAACCTAGAAGAGTGAAAGTTGGGCAGCCAAGTGGGATTAGTGAACTGATCATTACCACCAAGTATCATCAAGATTTGGTGAAAAAATGTTTGCTGAGATTTCAGCAAACTAGTAGTTTTTTGGAAGCATGGCAACCCCTTTCAAACGAAAGTGTTTTTCGCCAGTCTCTGCATGGGGTACTTCAAGAGGAAACAAACCGTAGAGATAGAACTTAGAACTACTTCATTTTGTCAAGTTTCAAGGAGCTAGCACAAAACGTGTTTGATTTAGTGTTTCAAACACATCTATCTATATAGCAGAATACAGAGTGAAACCTAAAAATTCAAAGTGTTACTGGAAAGGAACGCTTGAACCTAGAAGAGTGAAAATTGGGCAGCCAAGTGGGCTTAGTGAACTGATCATTACCACCAAGTATCATCAAGATTTGGTGAAAAAATGTTTGATGAGATTTCAGCAAACGAGTAGTTTTTTGGAAGCTTGGCAACCCCTTTCAAACGAAAGTGTTCTTCGCCAGTCTCTGCATGGGGTACTTCAAGAGGAAACAAACCATAGAGATAGAACTTAGAACTACTTCATTTGGTCAAGTTTCAAGGAGCTAGCACAAACCGTGTTTGATTTAGAGTTTCAACACATCTATCTATATAGCAGAAAACAGAGTGAAACCTAAAAATTCAAAGTGTTACTGGAAACGAACGCTTGAACCTAGAAGAGTGAAAATTGGGCAGCCAAGTGGGCTTAGTGAACTGATCATTACCACCAAGTATCATCAAGATTTGGTGAAAAAATGTTTGCTGAGATTTCAGCAAACGAGTAGTTTTTTGGAAGCTTGGCAACCCCTTTCAAACGAAAGTGTTCTTCGCCAGTCTCTGCATGGGGTACTTCAAGAGGAAACAAACCATAGATATAGAACTTAGAACTACTTCATTTTGTCAAGTTTTACGGAGCTAGCACAAACCGTGTTTGATTTAGAGTTCTATATAACAAAAAACAGAGTGAAACCTAAAAATTCAAACTGTTACTGGAAACGAACGCTTGAACCTAGAAGAGTGAAAGTTGGGCAGCCAAGTGGGATTAGTGAACTGATCAATACCACCAAGTATCATCAAGATTTGGTGAAAAAATGTTTGCTGAGATTTCAGCAAACTAGTAGTTTTTTGGAAGCTTGGCAACCCCTTTCAAACGAAAGTGTTTTTCGCCAGTCTCTGCATGGGGTACTTCAAGAGGAAACAAACCATAGAGATAGAACTACTTCATTTGGTCAAGTTTCAAGGAGCTAGCACAAACCGTGTTTGATTTAGAGTTTCAAACACATCTATCTATATAGCAGAAAACAGTGTGAAACCTAAAAATTCAAAGTGTTACTGGAAACGAACGCTTGAACCTAGAAGAGTGAAAATTGGGCAGCCAAGTGGCTTAGTGAACTGATCATTACCACCAAGTATCATCACGATTTGGTGAAAAAATGGTTGCTGAGACTTCAGCAAACGAGTAGTTTTTTGGAAGCTTGGCAACCCCTTTCAAACGAAAGTGTTCTTCGCCAGTCTCTGCATGGGGTACTTCATGAGGAAACAAACCATAGAGATAGAACTTAGAACTACTTCATTTTGTCAAGTTTCACGGAGCTAGCACAAACCGTGTTTGATTTAGAGTTTCAAACACATCTATCTATATAGCAGAAAACAGAGTGAAACCTAAAATATCAAAGTGTTACTGGAAACGAACGCTTGAACCTAGAAGAGTGAAAATTGGGCAGCCAAGTGGGCTTAGTGAACTGATAATTACCACCAAGTATCATCAAGATTTGGTGAAAAAATGTTTGCTGAGATTTCAGCAAACGAGTAGTTTTTTGGAAGCTTGGCAACCCCTTCCAAACGAAAGTGTTCTTCGCCAGTCTCTGCATGGGGTACTTCAAGAGGAAACAAACCATAGATATAGAACTTAGAACTACTTCATTTTGTCAATTTTCACGGAGCTAGCACAAACCGTGTTTGATTTAGAGTTCTATATAACAAAAAACAGAGTGAAACCTAAAAATTCAAACTGTTACTGGAAACGAACGCTTGAACCTAGAAGAGTGAAAGTTGGGCAGCCAAGTGGGCTTAGTGAACTGATCATTACCACCAAGTATCATCAAGATTTGTTGAAAAAATGGTTGCTGAGATTTCAGCAAACGAGTAGTTTTTTGGAAGCTTGGCAACCTCTTTCAAACCAAAGTGTTCTTCGCCAGTCTCTGCATGGGGTACTTCAAGAGGAAATTAACCATAGAGATAGAACTTAGAACTACTTCATTTTGTCAAGTTTCACGGAGCTAGCACAAACCGTGTTTGATTTAGAGTTTCAAACACATCTATCTATATAGCAGAAAACAGAGTGAAACCTAAAAATTCAAACTGTTACTGGAAACGAACGCTTGAACCTAGAAGAGTGAAAGTTGGGCAGCCAAGTGGGATTAGTGAACTGATCATTACCACCAAGTATCATCAAGATTTGGTGAAAAAATGTTTGCTGAGATTTCAGCAAACTAGTAGTTTTTTGGAAGCATGGCAACCCCTTTCAAACGAAAGTGTTTTTCGCCAGTCTCTGCATGGGGTACTTCAAGAGGAAACAAACCATAGAGATAGAACTTAGAACTACTTCATTTTGTCAAGTTTCAAGGAGCTAGCACAAAACGTGTTTGATTTAGTGTTTCAAACACATCTATCTATATAGCAGAACACAGAGTGAAACCTAAAAATTCAAAGTGTTACTGGAAAGGAACGCTTGAACCTAGAAGAGTGAAAATTGGGCAGCCAAGTGGGCTTAGTGAACTGATCATTACCACCAAGTATCATCAAGATTTGGTGAAAAAGTGTTTGCTGAGATTTCAGCAAACGAGTAGTTTTTTGGAAGCTTGGCAACCCCTTTCAAACAAAAGTGTTCTTCGCCAGTCTCTGCATGGGGTAGTTCAAGAGGAAACAAACCATAGAGATAGAACTTAGAACTACTTCATTTGGTCAAGTTTCAAGGAGCTAGCACAAACCGTGTTTGATTTAGAGTTTCAACACATCTATCTATATAGCAGAAAACAGAGTGAAACCTAAAAATTCAAAGTGTTACTGGAAACGAACGCTTGAACCTAGAAGAGTGAAGTTGGGCAACCAAGTGGGATTAGTGAACTGATCATTACCACCAAGTATCATCAAGATTTGGTGAAAAAATGTTTGCTGAGATTTCAGCAAACTAGTAGTTTTTTGGAAGCTTGGCAACCCCTTTCAAACGAAAGTGTTTTTCGCCAGTCTCTGCATGGGGTACTTCAAGAGGAAACAAACCATAGAGATAGAACTACTTCAGTTGGTCAAGTTTCAAGGAGCTAGCACAAACCGTGTTTGATTTAGAGTTTCAAACACATCTATCTATATAGCAGAAAACAGAGTGAAACCTAAAAATTCAAAGTGTTACTGGAAACGAACGCTTGAACCTAGAAGAGTGAAACTTGGGCAGCCAAGTGGGCTTAGTGAACTGATCATTACCACCAAGTATCATCAAGATTTGGTGAAAAAATGGTTGCTGAGATTTCAGCAAACGAGTAGTTTTTTGGAGGCTTGGCAACCCCTTTCAAACGAAAGTGTTCTTTGCCAGTCTCTGCATGGGGTACTTCAAGAGGAAACAAACCATAGAGATAGAACTTAGAACTACTTCATTTTGTCAAGTTTCACGGAGCTAGCACAAACCGTGTTTGATTTAGAGTTTCAAACACATCTATCTATATAGCAGAAAACAGAGTGAAACCTAAAAATTCAAACTGTTACTGGAAACGAACGCTTGAACCTAGAAGAGTGAAAGTTGGGCAGCCAAGTGGGATTAGTGAACTGATCATTACCACCAAGAATCATCAAGATTTGGTTAAAAAATGTTTGCTGAGATTTCAGCAAACTAGTAGTTTTTTGGAAGCATGGCAACCCCTTTCAAACGAAAGTGTTTTTCGCCAGTCTCTGCATGGGGTACTTCAAGGGGAAACAAACCATAGAGATAGAACTTAGAACTACTTCATTTTGTCAAGTTTCAAGGAGCTAGCACAAAACGTGTTTGATTTAGAGTTTCAAACACATCTATCTATATAGCAGAAAACAGAGTAAAATCTAAAAATTCAAAGTGTTACTGGAAACGAACGCTTGAACCTAGAAGAGTGAAAATTGGGCAGCCAAGTGGGCTTAGTGAACTGATCATTACCACCAAGTATCATTAAGATTTGGTGAAAAAATGTTTGCTGAGAATTCAGCAAACGAGTAGTTTTTTGGAAGCTTGGCAACCCCTTTCAAACGAAAGTTTTCTTCGCCAGTCTCTGCATGGGGTACTTCAAAAGGAAACAAACCATAGAGATAGAACTTAGAACTACTACATTTGGTCAAGTTTCAAGGAGCTAGCACAATCCGTGTTTGATTTAGAGTTTCAACACATCTATCTATATAGCAGAAAACAGAGTGAAACCTAAAAATTCAAAGTGTTACTGGAAACGAACGCTTGAACCTAGAAGAGTGAAAATTGGGCAGCCAAGTGGACTTAGAGAACTGATAATTACCACCAAGTATCATCAAGATTTGGTGAAAAAATGTTTGCTGAGATTTCAGCAAACGAGTAGTTTTTTGGAAGCTTGGCAACCCCTTTCAAACGAAAGTGTTCTTCGCCAGTCTCTGCATGGGGTACTTCAAGAGGAAACAAACCATAGATATAGAACTTAGAACTACTTTATTTTGTCAATTTTCACGGAGCTAGCACAAACCGTGTTTGATTTAGAGTTCTATATAACAAAAACAGAGTGAAACCTAAAAATTCAAACTGTTACTGGAAACGAACGCTTGAACCTAGAAGAGTGAAAGTTGGGCAGCCAAGTGGGCTTTGTGAACTGATCATTACCACCAAGTATCATAAAGATTTGTTGAAAAAATGGTTGCTGAGATTTCAGCAAACGAGTAGTTTTTTGGAAGCTTGGCAACCCCTTTCAAACGAAAGTGTTCTTCGCCAGTCTCTGCATGGGGTACTTCAAGAGGAAACAAACCATAGAGATAGAACTTAGAACTACTACATTTGGTCAAGTTTCAAGGAGCTAGCACAATCCGTGTTTGATTTAGAGTTTCAACACATCTATCTATATAGCAGAAAACAGAGTGAAACCTAAAAATTCAAAGTGTTACTGGAAACGAACGCTTGAACCTAGAAGAGTGAAAATTGGGCAGCCAAGTGGGCTTAGAGAACTGATAATTACCACCAAGTATCATCAAGATTTGGTGAAAAAATGTTTGCTGAGATTTCAGCAAACGAGTAGTTTTTTGGAAGCTTGGCAACCCCTTTCAAACGAAAGTGTTCTTCGCCAGTCTCTGCATGGGGTACTTCAAGAGGAAACAAACCATAGATATAGAACTTAGAACTACTTTATTTTGTCAATTTTCACGGAGCTAGCACAAACCGTGTTTGATTTAGAGTTCTATATAACAAAAAACAGAGTGAAACCTAAAAATTCAAACTGTTACTGGAAACGAACGCTTGAACCTAGAAGAGTGAAAGTTGGGCAGCCAAGTGGGCTTTGTGAACTGATCATTACCACCAAGTATCATCAAGATTTGTTGAAAAAATGGTTGCTGAGATTTCAGCAAACGAGTAGTTTTTTGGAAGCTTGGCAACCCCTTTCAAACCAAAGTGTTCTTCGCCAGTCTCTGCATGGGGTACTTCAAGAGGAAATTAACCATAGAGATAGAACTTAGAACTACTTCATTTTGTCAAGTTTCACGGAGCTAGCACAAACCGTGTTTGATTTAGAGTTTCAAACACATCTATCTATATAGCAGAAAACAGAGTGAAACCTAAAAATTCAAACTGTTACTGGAAACGAACGCTTGAACCTAGAAGAGTGAAAGTTGGGCAGCCAAGTGGGATTAGTGAACTGATCATTACCACCAAGTATCATCAAGATTTGGTGAAAAAATGTTTGCTGAGATTTCAGCAAACTAGTAGTTTTTTGGAAGCATGGCAACCCCTTTCAAACGAAAGTGTTTTTCGCCAGTCTCTGCATGGGGTACTTCAAGAGGAAACAAACCGTAGAGATAGAACTTAGAACTACTTCATTTTGTCAAGTTTCAAGGAGCTAGCACAAAACGTGTTTGATTTAGTGTTTCAAACACATCTATCTATATAGCAGAATACAGAGTGAAACCTAAAAATTCAAAGTGTTACTGGAAAGGAACGCTTGAACCTAGAAGAGTGAAAATTGGGCAGCCAAGTGGGCTTAGTGAACTGATCATTACCACCAAGTATCATCAAGATTTGGTGAAAAAATGTTTGATGAGATTTCAGCAAACGAGTAGTTTTTTGGAAGCTTGGCAACCCCTTTCAAACGAAAGTGTTCTTCGCCAGTCTCTGCATGGGGTACTTCAAGAGGAAACAAACCATAGAGATAGAACTTAGAACTACTTCATTTGGTCAAGTTTCAAGGAGCTAGCACAAACCGTGTTTGATTTAGAGTTTCAACACATCTATCTATATAGCAGAAAACAGAGTGAAACCTAAAAATTCAAAGTGTTACTTGAAACGAACGCTTGAACCTAGAAGAGTGAAAATTGGGCAGCCAAGTGGGCTTAGTGAACTGATCATTACCACCAAGTATCATCAAGATTTGGTGAAAAAATGTTTGCTGAGATTTCAGCAAACGAGTAGTTTTTTGGAAGCTTGGCAACCCCTTTCAAACGAAAGTGTTCTTCGCCAGTCTCTGCATGGGGTACTTCAAGAGGAAACAAACCATAGATATAGAACTTAGAACTACTTCATTTTGTCAAGTTTTACGGAGCTAGCACAAACCGTGTTTGATTTAGAGTTCTATATAACAAAAAACAGAGTGAAACCTAAAAATTCAAACTGTTACTGGAAACGAACGCTTGAACCTAGAAGAGTGAAAGTTGGGCAGCCAAGTGGGATTAGTGAACTGATCAATACCACCAAGTATCATCAAGATTTGGTGAAAAAATGTTTGCTGAGATTTCAGCAAACTAGTAGTTTTTTGGAAGCTTGGCAACCCCTTTCAAACGAAAGTGTTTTTCGCCAGTCTCTGCATGGGGTACTTCAAGAGGAAACAAACCATAGAGATAGAACTACTTCATTTGGTCAAGTTCAAGGAGCTAGCACAAACCGTGTTTGATTTAGAGTTTCAAACACATCTATCTATATAGCAGAAAACAGTGTGAAACCTAAAAATTCAAAGTGTTACTGGAAACGAACGCTTGAACCTAGAAGAGTGAAAATTGGGCAGCCAAGTGGGCTTAGTGAACTGATCATTACCACCAAGTATCATCAAGATTTGGTGAAAAAATGGTTGCTGAGACTTCAGCAAACGAGTAGTTTTTTGGAAGCTTGGCAACCCCTTTCAAACGAAAGTGTTCTTCGCCAGTCTCTGCATGGGGTACTTCATGAGGAAACAAACCATAGAGATAGAACTTAGAACTACTTCATTTTGTCAAGTTTCACGGAGCTAGCACAAACCGTGTTTGATTTAGAGTTTCAAACACATCTATCTATATAGCAGAAAACAGAGTGAAACCTAAAATTTCAAAGTGTTACTGGAAACGAACGATTGAACCTAGAAGAGTGAAAATTGGGCAGCCAAGTGGGCTTAGTGAACTGATAATTACCACCAAGTATCATCAAGATTTGGTGAAAAAATGTTTGCTGAGATTTCAGCAAACGAGTAGTTTTTTGGAAGCTTGGCAACCCCTTCCAAACGAAAGTGTTCTTCGCCAGTCTCTGCATGGGGTACTTCAAGAGGAAACAAACCATAGATATAGAACTTAGAACTACTTCATTTTGTCAATTTTCACGGAGCTAGCACAAACCGTGTTTGATTTAGAGTTCTATATAACAAAAAACAGAGTGAAACCTAAAAATTCAAACTGTTACTGGAAACGAACGCTTGAACCTAGAAGAGTGAAAGTTGGGCAGCCAAGTGGGCTTAGTGAACTGATCATTACCACCAAGTATCATCAAGATTTGTTGAAAAAATCGTTGCTGAGATTTCAGCAAACGAGTAGTTTTTTGGAAGCTTGGCAACCTCTTTCAAACCAAAGTGTTCTTCGCCAGTCTCTGCATGGGGTACTTCAAGAGGAAATTAACCATAGAGATAGAACTTAGAACTACTTCATTTTGTCAAGTTTCACGGAGCTAGCACAAACCGTGTTTGATTTAGAGTTTCAAACACATCTATCTATATAGCAGAAAACAGAGTGAAACCTAAAAATTCAAACTGTTACTGGAAACGAACGCTTGAACCTAGAAGAGTGAAAGTTGGGCAGCCAAGTGGGATTAGTGAACTGATCATTACCACCAAGTATCATCAAGATTTGGTGAAAAAATGTTTGCTGAGATTTCAGCAAACTAGTAGTTTTTTGGAAGCATGGCAACCCCTTTCAAACGAAAGTGTTTTTCGCCAGTCTCTGCATGGGGTACTTCAAGAGGAAACAAACCATAGAGATAGAACTTAGAACTACTTCATTTTGTCAAGTTTCAAGGAGCTAGCACAAAACGTGTTTGATTTAGTGTTTCAAACACATCTATCTATATAGCAGAACACAGAGTGAAACCTAAAAATTCAAAGTGTTACTGGAAAGGAACGCTTGAACCTAGAAGAGTGAAAATTGGGCAGCCAAGTGGGCTTAGTGAACTGATCATTACCACCAAGTATCATCAAGATTTGGTGAAAAAGTGTTTGCTGAGATTT